>NC_056731.1:307137039-307437039 GCF_019279795.1 Protopterus annectens
ATGTTATTTTGCCTTAAGGGCTGTGATTGTATGGCACACTGGTTTTGGGAAGTATGGCTTTCATGGTTTGTGTTGGGGGGGTGGAGGTTGCTTGGATGTTTACTTTGGAGGTCTCTGTTGGTTTTGCAGATTTTTATTTAGAGCTCCCGAGTATGTTTCCATGTATTTATGTGTGTTTTTTGCCGGTGCTGGTTTAATGGGTCTATGTAAGACTGGTGATGTGATGCAAGTATTTCCCTTCTCCTCTTGATTGTCTGATCCAGTCTTGGGTTGAGAGAGATTAGCCTCTAGTTTGGCTGTATAACTGCATCTCTCACATGTATTAGTGTTTGGTGGTAGGAGGAGGGTGTTGTCTGTGTACATGAGGCAGTTGTAACATTGCCTCAAAATGCCCAGATTCACCAGTTGGACTGGAGAGTACACCTGAAACTGCCCTTTGGACATGCCTGGATAGGTACAGTGAACTGTTTTACTGGATGGCTGGTAAGGTCGAATAGAGAGCCTTGTCCTTCTGTACAGTACAGGAGGGTCTAGTGCTAGGGTTTATAAGTGCTTGCTATAAGTTTTGAGCAAGTGCCAGGCTGAGAAATGAATGGCTTGAGTGCTTAAGTTGAATGTTTGTCTAGTTCCAAGGGAAAAATTGAAGAGGAGACTTTGTGGAGCCGGGAATAGTTTTACGCTAGCTCGCAAAACTGGGCAAATATGGTATTTATAGCAGGAAAATGAGAGAGATAGAAATTAGCCCAAAATGGCCAATAAACTACTAATTTCTGGGCTGAAACCACTCTTCCAGGGATAGATAGGCTGCACAAAGCTCCCTCTCTCACACGTGAACAGAGAAACTTCCTTCTATCCAAGTAAGGTATAGGCAAACACAAAGATTTGTAACAAAGCCCTGAATTCAGCACTAACCTGAAAACTGGACTATACTAGCTTAGAAAGGCAGAAAACAAGTATATATATATTTTTTTTCAGAAAATAAAGCAGATACAATAAAAAAAAAACAGTTTAAAAGCACAGAAAAAGGATAATTATTGCCATATATCACAAATCAGAGTTGTAGTCAGTGCCCCCAGTAATAAAGTAGGAAGAAACACAAATACAGTAAAAGCAGATGAATAAAGTACAATTTATTATATATATATATATATATATATATATATATATATATATATATATATATATGGATTCACTTCAGAAGATCGAATTTCCGAAATCTCGAACTACAAATAACCGAAACCAAAAGCTCGAGTTTCGGAAACTCGAACTTCTGAAGGGAAACCATTAAAACAAAAAGAAACACAAGCTTTTATATATAAAACAAACAAACTGATTTAAACAAGTTACCCAATTAACCAGAGAAAAGCTCAAAACTGAGCCCTGTTTCAGCAATCTTCAATCAGACAAGTTCTAACTGCATACCCCTGCTTACTAGGGTGTAGGGGAACCTGCTCCAAAAACCGATGGCCTGGATCAGTACCTCAGGTTATACAAACAAAGCTAGATTCAGCAGGCCTGAATCTGGTCTATGCTACAGCAACAAGGCGCACCAATTTCAGAAAGAAACAGTTCAAATAAGCAGTTACAATAAGCCTGTGACCAGAAATTCCCAGCTCAGAAGGGCAGAATCCAGCCTCTCCTCCCACAAGAGTGCAGACCACAAACCTACTTAATGTAGAATAACTGGCCTGAAGCCCAAGTTCTTAAGCCAGAACTAATACACTTTTAGAATAGCAGACACTGGGCTTTCAATCAGCAATTCCCAGCTTAGAAGGATGTAAGCTACCTGTCCTGCTACAACAGTGCAGACCACAAACCTTCTTAATGTAAAACAGCCTGTATGAAGCCCAAGTGCTTAAACCAAAAGACTTAGAATAACAGTTACAATTTAATCAGGCTATGACCAAGCAGTAATAAATGCAGCAGAATAAATAAAATTGAGTATTTTTAAGAAAGGCAAAATAAAGTAAGAGGAAACACAAATACAGTAAAAGCAAATGAATAAAGTGCATTTTTTTAAGTGCAACAAGAGAGGAAGGAAGAACCTAAGTGGGCTGGCCTTCTCAAATATTCTCTCTGTATTAAGTAGAGTGAACACTAGACTCAGAATATGATCTAACTGTACTCAGTTAAGTAAGCAAATGATAAGGACGCAGGAGGAGTGTTCTAATACAGACTTACAGGAGGGGCGAGCAATTCCAGGGCCACCAACACTAATACCAACACAAGAACAGAGAGGGTGGGTGGGGAACTAACTGCAGAGAGACACACAGCACACTGTTCAGAAACACACAATTAGGAAACAGAAAAAAATTAAAATACAGTACTTTTAAACTTTGCCATGTGCTGTGGCACTTGTGTATAGTACTGTGTTCTGTAGTCTGTGCACATAGTTCTCACTGCAGTCAACTGTCTGTGTGTGTGCGACAGATGTTACTTGACATTAAAGAGATCCTTTTATACCAGCATGGTATCACCATATGCTCAGCAGACAATGCTGATGTAATCCGCTATATCAGATTATTGCATATGCAAACATCCCACCAGGCTATGATCAGACACTGGTCTGGAGCCCAGGCAGACATCATCTTAAGTTCATAGGGTGTTACTAGGTAGAGGACTGGTGACAGGTATGCTTTTGGGCATGTCTGGTGTGGAGAATGGGGATGAAGTTTGCCCCAAATGTCTGGTAGCAGGTTGGCAATGTCTTCAGGGCCAGTATGAGTGGTACCATCCACTACTAGTTGGTCACAAAGCTGGGCCTTCAATTTTAGGATGTCTGACATAGCTAAGGAATGCCTCATGATTATGTGTTGCTATGGATGCTACTTTAGGTTTTACATGACCTTAGAGGACTTTTCAAGATAGCAAATTTCCCTGTTCAAGCTGTGGAGGGTGTCTTTCCTCTGCTGAGTCAGTTCCATCTTGTTCTTAGAAATTACTTTCTTCCACTTGTTGTATAACCTATGTATACTTGATGCCCACTAGGGTGGCTTGTTTTCCGTGGGGAAATTGTTTTGATCCATTCACATTCAGCTGACTCTAAATATTTGTATAGATTTTATATAGGCCATTTGTGTACTCTTCTGTAAAGCAGTCATTGTTGACAGTGGTAGCAGGGGGTTGCAACTCTTTAGAGCATCAGTTAGAAGCCTATAATTTGCTTTGGTTAAATGTTCCATCCTTTCTGCTCTTCAGGGGATGTTGGGTATGACTGTAAATGTAAACAAGACTAGATTGTGATCTGACATGACCAGGGGTCAACACACAGTGGTTAGTGCAGAGAACCACTATGTTGGTCAATACTAAGTCTAGGACATTCAAGTTCCTTGGTGGATGTGCAGACTATCTGTTACAAAGCATGTGTACTAATAAAGTCCAAGAACCTTAGGGTGACTGTGTTTGTGCACATATATAATTCCAAGTCAATGGAAGGATAGTTGAAATCACACATGACCAAGGTGTTTTACTCCCAAGGTCAGACTGCTGATCCCTGAGCATGACCGATGTCTGTTGGATGAGAATGCCCAAGACCATGACCCCATGGACTGCACACTCCCCAATGGACCAGTGGAAGTGCTCCCACTACAGAAGTGTGGTCGGGAAAGGCCTTGTTGGCTCTCAGCAGATGTTGTGGCTGACCTATGCCCATGAGGATGCTGTCCCACTCCCAACAGCTGTTTCATCACAGACACTGCTCATTCCATGACAGACACTCCTCGGTCTATCACAGACACCCCTATTTCCAAAGTGTCATTCATCCAATCTAGGAAATCGGTGACACAGTGAAGGCAGTCATGTATGTCAGATTGTGCCACATCCACAACCCTGAGCATTTGCCTGGAGGGCCTTTCTAAATGTGCCTCCAAGATGGCCCCAAACATACAATGAGTGACATGGGAAGAGACACCTGCAGCAGGTGGAGGAGGGACAGCAGGCTCGCTCTGAGCATCCCTATCAATCCTCCTGCATGACACCTCACCAACACTTTAGCTATGGCCAGACTCAACAGGCACTGAAGCCACAGTAGCCACACTTCCATGCTCAGTGTCATCACCCTCGACCTGTCCTATATCTATGGGCTCAGTGGGCTGAGTAGGCCTAGACCTACTGGCTATGTCCGGGGAAAAATAAGGGGGTGGCTAGACATCAACCTCTTTGTCAGATTCAACCTGTGCACCCCCCAACTGCACCTCAGTTTCACCGCCATTATTATCAGTGTCTGATAAGACACTCACATCAGGTGGTACAGGGCCCACACTCCCATTGTCATGATCACTTATGATAAAGAGGGAGAAACACAGGCATACATGAATACCTGCACTACCATGGGGCAATATATATGCTAAACAACTAACAGTACTACCAGTATTACAGACAGTATAGCAATATACATAGCAGGCCTAAAATTAC
This sequence comes from Protopterus annectens, assembly GCF_019279795.1. Taxonomy (NCBI): domain Eukaryota; kingdom Metazoa; phylum Chordata; order Ceratodontiformes; family Protopteridae; genus Protopterus; species Protopterus annectens. The sequence goes on from NC_056731.1 coordinate 307,141,453, forward strand.
ACATTCGATTACTAGAAATTGATCTGCAGTACTGAAATAATTTGATTTGGCTTATAACCTGCAGTAGGCTTACAGGGCTGGATTTCTGACAGTCCTGAAAGAAGTTAAGCAAGAGGCAAGGCCAACATCATCATGTTTAATAGTAAGACAGGATGTACTACATGTACTCCTCTCAATTAGCATGACATTTTACTTTAACAAGTATGTGGCTGACAACTGTGAACTAAGATTATCACTGTACTAATATTCAATCTCCCCACAAAAAAACACAAGTGACATAAGTAGCTTTTATTTCAATTGTTTAACTATACAACAGTATTGAAATGGTCATATAACAAAGTCTACTTGGAAGCTCTTCCTGGGACTGAGAAAGAGTTGTACCCACATCAAGGACATATTGTGAGCCACTCTGCTGTAAGTTGTCCTATGTCATAAGATTCACCAGGAATTCCTTATTGGGAGTGAGAGGTGGTTCTGCAGCAGACCAACCCCTGGTTACCCTCTGGTCTTTGGCAACAGCCAAATGTGATCATGTCAGTGGTCCTGTGGCACTCCTGCCCATAAGTATGTCTGTGGCTGCCCATAGCATTTATGTTATCAATGATTTCCTGCCATATCATCAGTCTCTCTGGTATCTTGGGATGCCCCCTTCCAAGAAGTAAAGCACCATGTTGACATATAATGTCAACTATTATATACAGATCAAAGCACCTAATTAACCAATTGAAACAATTCCAGTTGCAAACAATGAATCAGTCTCCTTGTTAGCAGATGGGGTCTCATGTCCACTATTATTTTGTCTTCTGCCTCACTGAAGGGGATTTGCGCCTCAATGACATTTTCAGTTTTAAAACACAACAGAATGATAATGCACATAATACCAGATAAAACAGTTAAGGTAGACCGTCAGTATTACCCACTGGAGAAACATACAACAGTGTACAGATGTGAAATACTAACAACAGACAGGATGGAAAACAATGAGAGTAGCAATAGCAACATATCCTTGTATGTGCCATAGCAGTAACTCAACTGTGCCCCCCCAAAAGAACAGTCCTTTCTAATTTGTGACATAACAGTAAATTATCGTTGTTACCCCTACCCACTAAGGAACAGGCACATGGACCATTTTACTTATAAAACACATTGGAAATGCTAAATATGCATTCAAAGGACCTGCCCCTGAAACATTTGCACATATGTGTCACACAGCTTACTATTTTCATGTGTTGTCATGTGTTTCATCATTTGTACCTCTTAACTAATGAATACAGACACCAGTGTAAAAGGCTTTGCTTCACATTATTCATAAATATATTCCAGCATATGCATTATGTAGGTAAAAAAATGACAGCAATGCCAACATACCTGCTGGAGTTCAATCCTCCTCTGTAAAGACAGATTGGAAAATATTCTGCTGAACATGTAGTAAGTATCCACACCATCAGTTTGGCTAGCTACACATTTGTCTTTTTATAATGGAGAAGATTATAAATGGACTGCATCTGTCTAGGCTGTGTTTCAGAGATGCTAATTGCAGCCTAAACAGCTGAATTGCATGCTAGTCAACCAATTTGGTAGAGCAATTTACAAAGTTATAAAGCAACAATTTAGACTCCATCCAGATTTTTCCTGTGAATTTCAAAAGTAGTGGAGTACAGACACAGAAAGTCAACACAGACAGAGTGTTAGAAGTTGCTGCTGTCGCTTAACTCCATTTGTATGTGCTACAGGCTGCAGTCAATGCTGCTGCTGTCAATAGGCCTAGGCTGAGACAGCGAAGAGTTTTCAGGCCACATTTAACTTGTCCATATCATGTATGTTGTGATATTGTAGAGTGTTACAGTGTGGACAGGGACACAATGCAGGAACCCTGCAACTTCTACTAGCCTCATCTCAGAGCCACAGTCTTTACTTCCCCATGTATTGGCTGTATACTGCTTGCATCAAAGTCTAACACTGTGTCAACTGCTGCTTTTACAAGGCAAGTCCTGAGCATGTACTGTATTGTATAATAATATTATGTCTGGTCATTGTATTTCATCACTTGGTAGATTAAGTAACTATAAGGTGAGAGATCTGTATACAAATGAATGCCACATCTGACAGCAGAGACTTATTTGATTTGTAGGCCTCAAAGATTCACAGATTGATATTCCCCAAAGTAATGATGATCATTGCCTGCCCTCTGTTTAGCAACATATGTTTTAAATGGGAAATCATAACAGAAATCTTTGAAAGTAATGAGACACATAGTCATTTTCAGCTTCACCACCCTCACAAGATCAAACCAGCAGGATGCAAAACACGGAGAATAACAAAAGCAACATAGCCTTGTTTGTGCCATAACAGTAGCTCAGCCTTGATCCACCCCTCTTGAAAGAATATTATAACCTTGCATGTTCCATGACAGGAACCCACCTTTGCTCCCCACCCCTAAAACAGCAGTCTATACTTGTTTGTGGCATTCAACCTTCAATTAATTTGATGGCAACTGCATATCATATTGTCCCCAGTGAAAATCCTCACATATTTTAAACATCCCTCCCATTCCCTAATCCTAAACATCCCTCCCATTCCCTAATCCTAAACACCCCTCCCTCTCCCTGAATCTAAAACTCCCCTTCTGCTCCATAAACTTAAACCCCTGATCATTCTCTAATGCTAAAACTCCCCCCATTTTCTAAACCTAAATCTCCATCATAATCACTCCCATCCCATTCCCTCCCCCTGGCTACTGCATTTACCTTTCTCAAATTTGGCTACTGTGTTCAGGTGAGATGCAGAGGTTCAACTCTCTCGATATGGCTGCCTCACCTCACCAAACATGTAGTTAGGTTAGAGCATAAGCAGCATCTTATGTGCGCTACAAGACAGCCAGGTCCTTTGCTTCTCGTTAGTGGTCTTCAAGTGCCTGGAACTTGAACACTTGTAATAAACCCATTCACAGTGATGTAGATATGCTCAAAGTCTTAACAAATGAGAAACTGAGAGTAGAAATTCTTTAGGACAATTTGAGTGCCTCATTTACATGTGTTAACTGACTTAGCCATCACTTGAAAATGCTATAAAGTGCATTGCAACAATAAACTGGAATGCACTAATTGGTCAGAAAATCTAGCCACCTCAAAAAAGATACATTTTTTTAAGAAAATATTTTCTGAATGCTAGAAATTGTTTCTCACTCTATGGGAGGAGGGCAATATTAAAACAGGGAGGCAAGCTGAAGAGAATCTGGAGCGAAGCAAGATCTATGAGGAAGCTTAGCATCTCCCCTAACCACTACTTAATCAGTACAAGACCTGTGTTGGCTCCTCTCAGAGAATATACCATAGCTTTTTTCAATTTCTGGCAAATAAGGTAGGTAAACCAAAACATTATGATTTACTGTAACATGAGGTTTTGTTTACCTTAAGAAAAACGTATGAATTGTTACTAGAATACAGACTGTTTTTTGTTTGATGGGCATAGACTGATGGAGCATCTAGAACTTAGAAGGAGGCTTGCATCAAGGAAATGTGTTCTTTAGATTTACATGTCATTCTGGGATTAAGTTATAATAGAGTAAAGGAAATCAATATTTAAATCTACTCTGCTGTAGTTATGCCAACATACATGTCAAACACTAGATGCATTAGGCATTTATCCTTTATCTTGACATGGATTACACAGATTTTTGTGTTAGAAGTGGTATCCAGAATATATATATATATGGAAGTACTTACATTGACAAAATGAAATATGAACATTCAAAACATGTACAACAAAATTCAAAAAAAACAAATGTCAACATGCTACCATGCATGCACCAAGAAAAACCTCTGCAGATGCAACTGTCCTCAAAAAAAAAAAAAAAACATTATTACACGTTATCTACCAGACCATACATTATTTGAAGTTAAACATAATGTAAAACCTTTCATAAAATAGATATGATATTGATTTTCTAGCTTTCTAAATTTTAATGATAAGGATAGCATTTTTGTTTGTTTTAGTGATAAAAGTGTCTCTCTCTCTCTCTCTCTCTCTCGCTCTCTCTCTCTCTTATTTTTTTTATTTTTTGCAACCACTCCTGTGTAATAGACAAACTTCCAAACTTCCAAATTGTTCCATATGACTCCCTTACCAAAGAACACCTGGAGAAAGAGACATTGTATAGATTCTGAAAATGAATGACAGATCATTATGGGTTCTGTCTTGTTATCTGTTGTTCCAAATTTGGAATGATACACTAGAGGTTGAGAGGTAACCCAGCTTAACATTACAACTTGACTTTTGAAGACCCTTTTATGAGTGCACTTTTTTGGGGGTTGCTTAGCACTGGCTGAGTGTAGGCCAAATTTTGAGTCCAATCTGAAGTATAAGTTGGACAAGTAAAGACTTATTTGTTCCTAGGTGCAGTTATGAAGAAGGGATTACCTAAACAGCTGTTTCAAAACTGTATAGACTGCATTCATGTTTGAGATGTACTGGCTCAGCAACACAATGATCTATTATTGACAATACCTGTGTATCAGATAATGCATCATGGAATTTTGTCCTGATTGAAGTTCTTGACATCCTGTAGCTTTGATTATTGCTGTAGTGGATTCTCTGACTATTGTGCAATTAAGGTTTGTGTGTAATTAATTATAATATCATTATTATTAGTAGTAGTATGCAAAGGTCATGTATTCCGGAATAGGTATGCCTTACTTTTATATTACTGACCTTTTAAAATGATTGATTTATTTTCTATAACATTAGTTAAACAACTCTTTACTCTTTAGTGATAGATGCCATACCATCTTTAACATCCATCAAAAAGGAGGAGATTTACTTAAAACTTTTCATCAGGATTATGGCACTTGCCCACTTATACTGTTCTGCAGTACTATTGCTGGAATCTAAATCTAGGTACCAGGTGAGGAGACTGAACCTCATAGGGACTGAGGCATTGATTCATCTTAAAGATCGAACAGTTTTGGAGGGTTTAATCTGTTGCATTATGTCTGCAGAAATCCCAATTGTGTATAAGTATATGCCCTCATATCCAGACAAATCAATGTATAGTTTTTTCTGAATGCAAAAACTTGACATGAGAAACTTAACAGCCACCATAATCTGTTGAAAAAAGTAGTTATTTTTGAAATATAAACTAAAAGATAATGTACATTAAAAGTATATTCAGCAGGGGCAAACCCTCTGAACCTCTTTTGGAAGGTTTTGCCACCCATACCCACAAATTTAAAAATTCTCATTTCAAGACTTTTTGCAGCTCAAGAAAAAATAAAACAGAAATATACATAAAAATTAAAATGATGTTGTCTTTGAGTGGGAATAGATAATTTGAGGGATTATGTAAGTACATGCATGCTTATGAAAGAGAATGTGTATGAGTGACTGTTTTTGTACAATAAGACTGCAATACCTTTAAAGAAAATACCCCTTTTCCTTAAGTGCAGTGGCCTCAGAGTTGATTATGATAAGAAATGGAGGGGGCAGCAGACACACCTCTGTATAAGATGTTTGGGGAACTTATGTGTCCCTCAAAAATGTTTTATTTTTCCCTACAAAGTGAAGTGGCTGGTGCATTTCAGTTTAGCAAAGCAACATGTTACAAGGTATAAATCTGTGAATGACAAATACCAGTAGGAATGACAGACCCCTGATAATTACTCAATTATACATTTTTAAAGCAGGAGATTCAAAGAGACGGGATCGCTATGATTAAAATGGTTACATTATATGTTTGCTGTTATCATGCCTGCTTGAAAAAGTATCTTCTTGATCAGAATTGCTTGACAACATATTTGCATGAAGATTAGGCTTAAATATATTTATTTGAAGCTCTGAGCGTATTCATTTGTCCAAGTTAGGAAAACAGTTTCTGCTTTATAATAATTAATTGAAATGTTTCTCTTATTTATTGATCCTGCACCTCTTCTGACCATACTGCTTCTCTGCTCATACACTCAGTAGGCCATTTCATCCCTTCAAGTTGCTGGCTTCTCTGCTTGTCTTCTCTTGTCTGGGCTGTATAGGTAATGGGGAATAGAACTGAGTACAGTACCCCACCCTGGATCCATACAGTGGTCATGGCTTCTCTGCCTTCCTGTCCACCCCCATTCATAGCCTGACATCTTCTCTCTGAGATCTTGCCTCTGTTGGAGCTCCACTAAGCAGATGTTCATCATGATCCCTTCCCCAGAATAGGCACATCCATGCTGCCTACCTGCACTGTCAAGTGTCCAAGCCAGTAATGAAACTTGGGTTTCTTGGGTCACAGTCTGTGCTTTATCCCTCTACACCACCAGTATGACTATAATTAACTCAAATGAGTTAAATTATATACATACCTTTGAAGAGAAGAAAACCTTCCTGCATCTGCATGTGGGAACTTCGCCTCCCCCACAACTGCCAGACTTAACTATTCTCATTACAAGACAACATTACTTCAGGGGAATGTGCAAAATGTATTCCTTCTATAATTCTGATTGATAATTTTATCCATCTGTCTGATATATAATTAGTCTGGTTTATTTCCCTGAGTGCATTAATAAAGATTTAGGTGCTAATGTACATTTCAAAGCCAATGTGTTGAAATAGTTGGGTCTTTACATTATCGAAGTTTCAGAACTTCGAACACCATATAGTTGACACCATATGATCGAAGTCCCGAAACTTCGAAAATGTAAAAAAAAAAAAAATAAAAAACATAAAAAACAAAACTTACTGTTGTAATCAGGGAGGCAAGCCCCCCTGCACCCCCCACACCCCCCCGCTACTTAAATATACCAACTCCAAGGTTGCACTACAGCGTATGAAAGGGAAACCTTCCCTTTCCTGCACCTAACTCCATTGAAGTGCGATCTCAGAGTTGGTATATTTAAGTAGCAGGGGGTGTGGGGGTGCAGGGGGGCTTGCCCCCTGCTTACAAGAGTTACTTTTTTTTTTTTGTTTGTTTTTTACATTTTCAAAGTTTCAGAACTTCGATCATATGGTGTGTCAACCATATGGTATTCAAAGTTCTGAAACTTTGATAATGTAATATAGACCCAAAATAGTAATAGGTCTTTGGGGGTAATTTGAATATCTTCCATTGATTGTGCCATCATGAAAGAATGTTTGTATTTATTAACTTATTAATTTATTTATTTATTTTCACAATCTCTGTTTTGCCTAGGTTGGTTATATAGGTATCTGATGGGCCTTTTAGGTTATTTGAGACTCACCTCTAATGTAATGACCAGGCTTTTCACAAACTCAGTGCTTCAGAATACATCTCAGTTTTCTGTAGTGATGAATCCAAAAAAAAAAAAGGTGAAACGTCCCTACCTAGTGGATTGTCACCTATTGGCTAGAATACATTAATAAAAAGTTGTGTTAATTTGTATTTAAAAACTAGAGTACGGGAACACTTAATTTGCTGATGTCCTATAATTCTTTCATCACTGGAGGTTTGTAAGTCTTTCTGGTTTGGTCCTATATTCATTTGCTATATATATATATATATATATATATATATATATATATATATATATATATATATATATATATATATATATATATATATATATATATATATATATATATATATATATATATATATATATATATATATATATATATATATATATATATATATATACACACACACACACACACACACACACAAACACACACACATATTTACTTCATTCCCTGCTTTATCTATTTCACTGTTTCAAGCAATTCAGGATCACAGTGGAGCAAAACTCATTTTCATTACTTAATAGTGAGCTTAAGACAGTAAACTAAACTCAGCTAGGATGTTAGCCTACTGTTAATATATGTGTGTAATATTTTATATAATGGAATCATGCATTTTGTCAGTAAGAGCTTTCATAGAAATGTCTTGGAAATGTGACTGCATATCGAAAAAGGAATAAGTTAGTGCACTCAGTCAATGCATTGTTTCATCAAAAGTTATGCATGTCAAAGAGTGAGACTGTCAAACGGTTAGGGTAAGATGGAGTCTTCTTAGCCCAACTGTCGTACAGTCACTGAGTTTAGAAATACAAGGGATGCGAGTGGCAAAATAATTCGGGTAAGAAGGTTTCTTCTTAGCCCAACTGTCATATAGTCAATGAGTATATTTAGAAATATAAGGGGTGCAGGCGGCATGTGAAGGGATGCATCCCACCTAGAATATTGTTTTTGTCTTTATTTATTACTACAGTTGTTTGTCCTTTTGATGGTTTTCTTTCATTGGAATGTATTCTGACAAGCTTCAGTTTTGTAGGTTAGACATAGACTCACACAAACCATACACATATGCGCACGCACACACACACACACACACACACACACACACACACACACACACACACACACACACACACACACACACACACACACATAATGCACTAACCTCAAGCTGCACAGCGTGGAACTCATCAGTCATAATTTGTGAAGTCTCAGTTCACTGACCATGAAGAACTATAGGACAAGGACTTGCCCCTCCCCCCGACAGTATCCATAGCATTATCTATTCCAGTGATTCACTCAGTAGTGAGTCGATGGTTCCATCTCAACAGAAGGTATGTTGCAAACGTACAAAGCGGCCAAAGATGATAGAATCATTGCCCTGTATGGTTTAAAGGCTCAGGAAATACAATAAATCATGCAGAGATTTAGTAAAAACAATCATAAATGGTACTATAATGCACATTTTAATAATGCTACATAAGCTACTACTAAGTATATTAAGGAGACATTTAAAAAGAACTGAAATGTTTTAACTGCATCTAGTGATTTAAGTCATTTTTGGAAGTGAGCCTGAATGTATGCCTAAAAGGATATTAATTTTAATACCGTCTCCGTAAAGTTGTAATATCCCCCAGGACTATAATTAAGTTGTCTAATGAAAATTTAGAAACTTCTGCTTGAATTATGTGAGCACAATTTAATTGCATTTCAAATAGTCCTTGATATTATGGCACGTAAAATGAATGGACATGTATCTCAGTTGGTCATATTACCTGTAAGTCTTTGCAAACAGTTTATGCTGCTGAGTATTTGACTTGTTTGGCTTTTTAAGTGGGAAGGATAAGTAGAAAATTAACTAGCATTATTTATAAACATGTGATTCCTAAGATAAAATAACAAAATTACAACAATGTATTCACTAAGAATACAACTCTTTCTGGTTTCAGGAAAAATTGTAGTTTATATTTTAGAACATGTTGATCTTAATACTAGAGGGAGCGACATTGTTATTTTGTTTATTTTTGTTTAAGGAGATAGTGCGCTGATCAAAAAAAAGCCCATTTGTAGGCATAGTCCAGGAGAATAGCATTCACAGGAATTACAAAGAAATCAGTATATAGTACAAGAGAAAATAAGAAATAAAGTATATGTAGACACAAGTAACCCAAATACAAAACCACGAAAATTCAACAGTCAAATAAAAAAAATGCAGCAAAGCCTGAAACTTGTGAGTGATGACTTATTGCACAAAACTAAGCACTTTCGTCCAAAAACATAACAACAACCAAACTCTGTAATTAAATAAACAATATTAACCAATCATGTCAAACAGTCAATCATCCATCCTAATTATCAAAACAATTTAATCAATCAAAATGCATTAAACGCAATTCCATCTCTTAAGGAGACATGTTAAAAAAATAACTTACAGGCTTTGGTGCATGTTTTATTATATGTATATACAAAGTAAGGCTTAAATAAAGTTAAAGTTGAAAATGTTTTAGATCGTAAAGAATAATATTGGTCACTTTCTGAAGCATCTTTGTTTTGCAATTAATTTCATTTGCAGCTATATGCCTCATGATGAAATTACAAGTGACTTTGCAAAAACCTAACATAGACTGCTATCTGATTTTTTTATTTATTTTTTTTTTTTTAGTTTCAGTTTACTCAGTTTTTCTAATAGATTCATAGGAGGTTACTAGGCTAATGGCCTTAGAAGACTAGCCAAGTTCAACCCTTGTTCCCTTAAGGGTCTAGAGATATAGTCTATGTTATAAGCAAATCTAAATCAGCACCAACTGCCTCTATCCAAGAGGGACACACATGAAACCCCAGGAGTGAATTTGGGGCTGCTGCAAAATTATGAATGACAACTTCAAAGTGTTTAATTATAGTTACCTTGAGCTGGATAGTACACATGTTTCGTTTAAAAAAAAGTGTTTAAGTTTGAGCCTGTGTTTAAGCACGATACAGTACAAGTGTTACTGCATTTCAGTTGGTGCTGATTTAGATTATATTGTACTTTTATGATTGTATTTTATGTAATCCTTACTGTATTGCCTACTACTGTATCTCACATATTCCTAACTGTTTGTGACATTGTATTATCATCCATTACTGTATGTAACCTTGATTGTACTGTTTTTGGAGCTTTTCTCCCCGGGCCTCCACTGAAAATGAGTACTTCTTGGCCCAGTGGACTTCCCCGGTAATCAAACTGAAATAAATAAATAAATAAATAAAAATAAATAAACTGTTCATCAGATAGCTTAACCTTACACGTTTGTTTTAGTTCTTCTACCCCTCTCCTCACCAGTAGTTCCTTGGTTTTGAAAAAGGAAGAATGCATTTCTATCACCTTGCCGGCCTATGATTTCTGTTTTTCAGAGAGTTTGTGAGGGTAAATTCAGAAAAAACAGTGGTAAAGTAAAATACACCTCTGAATAAAGAGAATTGCTGGTTCAGATTAAGGGTAACAAGGAGATTTGTGTTATGAAACCAGATAATGGTTGGGTTGTTATAATGGATTTCTTCCTTTATACAAGTAAGGTGTTGGATTTATTATATGAAACATCTATATACTGTTAAGTTTTATGTCTTTTATGTCTGTTTTATATGTATTTGTATTTGTGCTGCTTATATATGCACTGTCACTTTAAATGCTGCTACACCTGTTCTAGATAAGGGTTTTTATTGGTTAAATATCTTTTGAGAGGTATATTTAAACAGATTTGCTTCCTGTGTTCTGTTTTTATCTCTGATGATGCCTTTACTGAAGGCAAAAGCGCTTAGAAATTAAATATACTTGTTTATTCAGCTGTGCTGTTTCCAGTCCGTTCACTTCAGTTGTAGTCTGCTGGAGGAGTCTGGTTTATTTCTTTTGCCACTGGAGTTTCACCTTACATTGGGCAACATACAAGTGGTTACTAGTGAATATGCAGTTTCCCATCCAATTGTCCAAGTTACACTTAAAAAGGATTAACGAGGGGCTCTGTTTAGCCTGTATTGGAAGTTTATTCCAGAGGAGAGGCAACCTCTGGGAGACATATCTGTTGCTCCAGCAAGTCCTGTTGATGTCATATGCTAAGTTAAGGTCCCTAGAGTAAGTGAATTATGTACCATTGGACATGAATGTGCAGCATATCCATTAAAGCAGGATCAGAGGTTGCTCTGTATGCAAGGCACAGGCGACCTCTGAGTAGTCTATATGACACAGAGTATAGTGACAGTGATTTCAGTCTGTCCAGGTAAGACACGGGTCTATGTCAAATCTTCGAATGCTGGAAATGTCGAACGGCATATGGTCGAGACCATATGATCGACATTTCAAGTGTTCGAAGGTTGATTTATAAAGGCGCTGTATGGTGCAGAATGAGAGAATTTCCCTTTTCTGCACTGAAGTGAGGTCTCAGAGTTGGTATATTTATGTAGGGGGGGTGGGGGGGTGCAGTGGAGCTTGCCCCCCTGCTCGCACTGTTAGTGTATGTTTTTCTTTTTTTCTTTTTTTTTTTTTTTTATTAGACATTCGAACTTCCAAACGTAGACCATATGGTCTCGAACATATGGTATTCAACATTTTGGAAGTTTGAATATTTGACATAGACCCTAAGGCACATGCTGAAGACCCTGAATTTTCTTTGTGAAGAACCCTTGAGGTCTCCCCAGTTGCTGTAGGTGCCTGTTTAGGTACATGTCAAAAGGAACATTGTACTCTATTATTGGCCTAATGAGGGAAGAAACAGTGGGGTTATAACCTCTTTTTTCTGGAAGTTATCCCATTGCTTATTAGGTGAGCAAAGTAGAAGGCCTTCCTTATCATTGTGGAGACACGGTGATCACAAGTAAGGTTGCTGTCAACCTGTGTGCCCAAATCTCTCACCAGTAACTTAGAGCTTATGGTGTTGTTATTAATATGGTAAGCTGCAGAGATATTACCCTTTGCCAAAGGGGATGAAAATGCATTTTTTGCACTGAGTTTAAGACCATGACTTTGGCACCAATCAGTGATTTGCATACGTTCTTCTTGTAGAACGTTGGCATCATTTGGGGACTCAATGTCTGCTTCCAGTTTGCAGTCATCAACAGACTTTGTCAGCCACACACCTTTTGTTTTTGCCTGTACCTCTGAGATGTAGCTTCCAAACAATAGGGATCCAAGCACCAATCTCTGTGGAACACCACTGGTAATGGGTCTGTTGGTGGAGGTGGAATTCTCCTATTTTGACAGTAATGTCTTCTGTCAGTGAGCAAGTTTGTAACCCATCTGACAGTCTATCGGTTGGCCCCCAGCCGGGTGAGTTTTTCAATGATGCCTCAGTGGGGGATTGTGTCAAAGGCCTTGGCCAAGTCTAGATAGGCCATATGCACAGATTTGCTTTCATCCCGGGCTTTGGTAATAGTCTCGAAGAAGTCCAACAGGCGGGATCTCCCTTTAACCAAACCAAACTGGGTCGGGTCAAGTGTTTGCAAGTCTTCTATATCCTTGGTGATAAGGTCCATGATGATTCTCTCCATGGCCTTACCCACAAAATAATGTCATGGCACATACTGGATAATGATTTACTTTCGTCTGCAAGGCATTATGGGGATATTAAAACAGTATCATTCTGTAAAAAAGCAGCTTACTTCCATTTTAGTTTCACTACTACTTCTTCACATGTTACTTTTCAAAGTCAGATGTTCCATCCACAAGAGCTAGTTGACCACTTGCCTTTTAGGAAATAAGAAACTCCTGTTCATGCACTTAGCATTAAAATATAGTACCCTATACATTCATTTGGGCAGTAAGACACTGTAGATTCAGTTTTTCATGATGTCATGGTAGGAGTTTTCCACTCTAAGAAATTTTTCAAGAAAACCTTGCTAGTAATGATAGCATGGCATTGCACCTTTTTTTGAAAAAAAAAAAATCCTCAAAATATCCATTAATAAGACATTCAGTACTTATAATAACTTTAAGCGGTACATCTGCTTCAACTGATTCTAAGCCATGTGGCTAATGCTAGCTAACGATGTGAGAATCTAGGGAGACCCATACCTAGTTCATGAGTTCATTAGATTCGGTTCTGTTTTAATACTGTAAGAAGCACTCTCTGTGAAAACATATGCAGCTTTTATTGTTCCTGAGCTAAGCATGATTGTTCTGTTGATTCCATTGATTATTTTGGCTCAAAATTAATCTGGTGAAGTTGCCTTTTGTCTAAAATTTTCAGGGGGTCATCCTTATCAACAAAATAAAATGCAAAAACCACAAGCTTTTAGTATTTATAACTATATAATAATTTGCTATTTGGTAAGGAGGTCATACCCAACTGTAAAGATTTGTTTCTTACACTTACTTCAGAAATTGACCAATAAACTTAAAGCAAAAAAGGCTTAAGCACTACAGTGTGAAGTACTTCATACTGGTTGCCAGCTTAAGTCATACGATTATGTATGTGGTCTGTTTGTGGATGGAAGTCTAAGTATCATACAGAACAAAAATGCTGACAAGTCAGGTTTGTTATTTTAATAAGTTTTCCTGTTTGCTGTAGAAGTAGCAGATTTATTTATTTATTTATATTTTGGGGGTCTGAACTTTCCAACTTTGGGCTTGGCTTCTTATCAGTTTTGAGTGTTACTCCTCAGAAAGGGATCAAAATAACATTGTCAGTGCCCTAGAAAAGCAAAAAGAGTTGACAGAGGTGTGCAAGGGATAATCATATGTTGACTTAGCCTTTTATTAACAGATCAAGAAGGTTACATGACAAAATGGCAATAGCAAAATCTATAGATCTCCATACTAGCAGAAAAGTCTTACAATGCCCTAATAATTTATTAAGTGTATTCAACCGAATGAACTGTCAGCCATCTATATACTATGCTGCAGGTATGAATGAATCAATTTATCTATATGCTAATGCATGGAGATACAGAGCAGAATATATTGTCATGGACTGCAGGTCCTGTTCACACAAGGATCCAACCACTATAATAAATGATATACTCTAAAAAGCTTAAAAGAAGGTCTTGTTTTAATAGTAGCCATCCAAAAGTCATAATATTAACACACCTTAAAAAGAAAATGTTTTTCTGCATGACGAAATGTGGTTTACCACATTATGTATAATAACAGTACAAAATAAATGAATAAGAATTCATAAAGATAACTGGTATGATTGTCTTATCTCTCTCTGTCTATTTCAAATTTGATAAATGACTGACTATATTAAACAATGATGTCTGTTTATAAGGCAGACAAGGGACAATACACAGACAGCACCAACATAAGCATCAAATACAGAAGACAACTGCAGAGTAAGTATGCATGTACATACAGCAGCTTCATTTAGCCCCCCCCCCCCCCATCAAATATTAACAGTTCAGGAAGTAGCTCAAGTTGGCAGTTGCTAGAGTTTCTGTTTCTTTGCTGGCTTCTCAGCAGAGTGACATAGGTCAATAGTACCCTCCTGTTAGTGGCTTGTGGGTAGTCTAAGGTCAGCACACCTCAGAATAAGAGAAAGCACTGGAAAGCAGTATAACCCCCTCCTAAGGTCAGTGACCTCAGAATAACAAAAGCGTTGACAAGCAGTATGACACCTGCTTCCCTCTATAAGGTATAGCAACCTTAGAGTGTGAACAATAATAAAGTAAAGTTGGTGCAAGGATCCTTTCCTCCCCATGCAAAAATGCTTTCTGTTTGTGTCCTGTTAGCTCATGAAATAATAAGCTGAGATGCATACATTATGAAAATGTTCACTCGATGATCCTTCATCTACAAGCAGTTGTGACTGAGCTAGCATACTGTCAGCTCATGTAAGTCACGCAGACAATAGTGGATCCAGCTGAAAGGTCGAGATGAAGTTGGATAATAGAGAATACAGCTCAAGTGTAGGCCAGAACATGGGAAAAGGCTTGAAAGATAAGTTAGAATCTAATGAGATTAGAGACTAGGACCAACATACACTCTACAACTACAATTCATACACCAGGTAGAGCAGAGAGAGAAAGAGAGAGAGGCAAATGAGGCAAAATGTTTAAAGTGCGGGGAGAAAGAATTGGATAACTTGCCTATATGGTGGTAGTGTGAGAAAGTGAATAAATTAAGGCAACAGGTTGTTGAAGCACAGAATAAGAATTATAGAATTGGGGTAGAACATATATTATGATTCTTTCACTGGGGGGCAAGTAAAACAGGTGAGGCTGGTGTATAGACAATATGGTCAATTGGATTAAAAGTAAAAAAAGCAAAGAACTGTAAAATAACAGTGCCAATGGTAGAGGAATTACAAAGGAGTGAAAATTGGAAACTGTAGTGTATGAGGATTTAGAAAGAAAGCAAAAGAGAGAGAGAGAGAGAGAGAGAGATTGGGGGGGGGCAGAGAGTGAGAGCTAGAGAAGGAAAGAATGATTATTGTGGAAGTGAGTAATGGGTAGGAGAACTAAAGGGGCAGAAGGGAAAATAACAGAGACAGGAGTTAAACATGAGGGGTAATCATTTCATTTGGGAAAACAGTACAGACAATAGAGGATGAAGTCATGGCTGTTCAAGATAGTTATAGGTAAAATATGTGTGGTAATAGTATTCATTTGAAAAAAGGTATATGTAGCTAATGAAGGGATATAATCAGAGCAATTTGTGTTTTAGCTTATTTGTCCTTAACTTGATCTAAGCCTTAATATTGCCTAGTGTGACTATCTGATACAATAGCTCAGATAATACTTGTCAGCATAATACATAATGGTGCAGATGTTGGCTATATGTCATTTTAGTTCAGACATTAATACACAATTAATCAAGATGGCCATGGAAAGCAGGAGTCCCCATACAAAACTAAGTAATTGTCTCTTGCTAGCCTTCTATTGCAGAAGATATCCTCCTTCCTTCCTTCACATTTCATCTTGTAGCTACTCTACCAGTGAAACTCATGAGGTATTTTATATACAGCTACATTCATAGAATGCAGAAAGGAAAATAATATAGAAGCTATCTGAAGTGATCTTATACTTGCCTAATAGTCCTGCTTTGTTTTTTTTTTCCAAATTTAAAAACTCATTCACCATTTAGAAAATTATGAACAGCTTACCTTCATACAGCTTATACCTTTCTACTAAGCTGCACAGCATAACATAGCATAAAATATAGTATAACATAAGCCTATTAGGACATATGTCAAATATCAAAACACAAAATAAAAACTAAAATGAACTCAAAACCTCCTGTACCAACTCTCATATAACATCCACAGACAAACTATATGACTTAGTGCAAACCAGTTAACCAGAAAAAAGGATCCTAGCTCATTTCCGAAATAGGCAACTATGTTTGAATAATAGTCTCATTAAAATAAAACAACACATATTTTTTCATAGTCATATTATATTAGTACATACAATAAATACCTGTCAAAGTTTAGTGTGAGGTAATCTGCAGTCTTGACACATCTTAACATCACACAGACTTATTAAATATCTGTCTGTTGACCAGGTATGTGTGTCAGACATTCAAATATTTGCTTGCAGACATGAGTGGAAAGAATGTCCTTACAAATTCTGTGCTGCTAACTCATCAGACATAAGGCAACAGTTACACTGTACCTGGGCACTGAGATTTTATAGGACATATGTGGTATTTGCATTATTTCTAACTGCTGAATCAAAACATTTCAAGACAGCAGCTGTAGTGTCCCAGATGGCAAAATCTGTTTCATCTGTATACAGTTATGTGTGACTTTGGTAGGATAACAGGAGCTTTATTACTTTGGTTTCCGTACTTTAGTACGACTCTGCTTTGGGCTGCCGGAAACTGTATTTGTGACACAGCGGAGAGGAAGGATGACTATCAAATGCAGTTAATATCTCCTTATTCATGAAAATGTCTTTCAGTGATTAAGTGTGCTGACATCTCTGGGATGTAATGACCACTGTAATAATGTAGTGATGTCAACAGAGCTGGTAACTCGGTTTCTGAGAAGTGGAAATGAGTGGTTATAATAGTCCGATGTGTAACAGTGAAAGAAAGAAATTACAGAGAGAAAACACAGTAAGCAAAGGGTGTGAAATTCAAACATCAAGTGCTACTCTGACCTCAAGAGCAAATAAAGAAGGGGGGAAAACAGATTCTTCCTTTCAGAGAGAAAATTGCCATGGAAGCACATTCTTACCTGAATTCTGAAGCACTTTATGGAAAGTTTTACTGTTTTTGGTATAATTTGTACTTTTAATTATGATACTTAATGATACTGCTGATTTTATTTCTATCCTTAATGTGAATGAAAGGAAATTAAGTAAATATTTTTAGTTTAAATGTGCTATAATCAGTTTTATGATTCATTTTACCCTGCATCTCTTTACATTCAAAGGCCCAAGCTTAAGAAAATGAAAAGGCATTTAAATTCCTATCATACTTAAAAGGCAAAATCCTATGTTTAGCTTATGGAACCTTTAGTTACTGGAAGAAGGACACTGACTGTTGGGATGTGTAGGAGAAGGTTAAATATAATCACAACATCAATTTCTTCATTGTCAAATAACTGCTTTATCAAGTTCAGTCACATAAGAGCCAGAACCTATGCCACCATGTAGTGACTACATGGCAACACAACTAAACCTTGACGGGATGCCAGTCTATCAAAAGAGGCTCACACTCAATCACATATGGTATGCACCTGCTTGAAGCTTGGAGGATCCCCAATTCATCTACATTATGTCTTTTAGGTGAGAGAGCAGGCTGCAGCACCCATAAAATCCACGTAGACACAGGAATGACATGCAGATGTCACAAAGAAGAAACCTGAGTCAGGAGCTGAACTGGAGGGCCAAGTGCTGTGAAAGATAAAAATGCTAACTGCTACACTGTTGAGCCAACCAGCATGATATCTGCTGTTAGTGAATATAAAATTGATGCTTATGCAGAAAAAAATCCTCCCATTTTTATTCACTCAGCAATGATGTATTTGATACATAACATTCCTTCACAGCATAAAAAGGAGACAAAATGGTTTATGGTAAAGATAGCACCTTCTCACTCTACCAGAGACCCATCTACAGTGGTGTTACAATCAGCAATATAAATGGGAGCTTTCTTAAATAAACTTTCCCATAACTGATCAGAAAAGTCCTGCTGGATGCCTGAATGATGTCCTGTGCAAGGTGGCCCTCTTACCCCATGGGCAAATAAAGGGACAATCTGTGTCTGCTGTGCAGGGAATGGAAATGAAAGACTTAACAGAGCAAGTCAAGTCCTGATGGTCAGCAGGCATTGGTGAATAGAACGAAATCTACAGATAGGAGGGTCTCTTATACCAGATGATGTTGGACTTTGCTTGTTGTTGTTATTGTTATCTTTATCATAGGTTGTTCATAGGTTGTTCATAGGTTGTTCATAGGTGGTTCATAGGTTGTTCATAGGTTGTTCATAGGTGGTTCATAGGTTGTTCATAGGTTGTTCATAGGTGGTTCATAGGTTGTTCATAGGTGGTTCATAGGTGGTTCATAGGTGGTTCATAGGTTGTTCATCTGTGGTTCATAGGTGGTTCATAGGTTGTTCATAGGTTGTTCATAGGTGGTTCATAGGTTGTTCATAGGCTGTTCATAGGTTGTTCATAGGTTGTTCATAGGTGGTTCATAGGTTGTTCATAGGTGGCTCATAGGTTGTTCATAGGTTGTTCATAGGTGGTTCATAGGTGGTGCATAGGTTGTTCATAGGTTAGTATTACTACTTTCCTTTCATTCACATTAAGGCTAGAAATAAAATCAGCAGTATCATTAAGTATCATAATTAAAAGTACAAATTATACCAAAAACAGTAAATCTTTCCATAAAGTGCTTCAGAATTCAGATAAGAATGTGCTTCCACATCTGTCATCTGTATACAGTTATGTGTGACTTTGGTAGGATAACAGGAGCTTTATGGGTTTCCGTAGTTTAGTACGACGCTGCTTTAGGCTGCCGGAAACTGTATTTGTGACACAGCGGAGAGGAAGGATGACTATCAAATGCAGTTAATATCTCCTTATTCATGAAAATGTCTTTCAGTGATTAAGTGTGCTGACATCTCTGGGATGTAATGACTAGAATGTTATCTTTAAACCAAAAATGAACAGAAAAGTGAACACATCTGCCAAGTCTGCAGAGAGAATACAAAGTGCATGAGGGTCTAATCTTACTACTAACAGACTGAACAAATTCTACTTTGCTTACTATACAGAGCAACTACCAACCTCATATATAGTCAGTACAGTTGAGAGAAACAAAGCTAGACAAAGATGGCATCCTATCCTGTGGCCTACAAGGTAACTTTGGATTAAAGTGTCATGCAAGAAGAAAATGCAATACACAATGGCGCTGAGAAGTTGTAGGTGGATGCAAATTAAACAGCTAAATGATCTGAATCACAGTAACCTGTTTTTATAACCAAGAAATGCAAATGTAATTTATTTTGCAATAGTAATCAGGGAATAGCATGTTGTTAGGGTACTGACACTAAAATAAAAATAAATAAATAAATATAAATATATATATATATATATATATATATATATATATGTGTGTGTGTGTGTGTGTGTGTGTGTGTGTGTGTGTGTATATATATATATATATATATATATATATATATATATGTTATATGTACCTGTTTTTGCTATGACAAACAGCAGCTCTTTCAGAAGACCCCCAAGTCCATATTGGTTATTCTACTCGTGGATGAAGCTGGAGTTCTCAGACTTCGACTGCCCGAGCTTCAACTGGCTAACAATTGGCGTTCCTCCACAGGAAATCACTGATAGCGACTTGTGCTGACATTGATTCTCTTTTTGGGGGAAATCCCCTCTTCTTCAAGTTGGTGTGACCATGGAGTTGATATATGTAAGTTTGGGGGTGGGTGACGCCCTTCCTGCAAGAAGTGTTTTTCAGCAAGATGTTTTCAGTGACTACAGTTTGTGGATTCCAGTCCTCAGTGAATTCGCATTCATCACTTCATAGTGGAAGCAACCATATCCTGTACCTCACAAAATAGTGTCGAAGAAACTCATGCAATTGTTTTTCACATAAGAGACATATATCAGCTGTGGTTCAGATTTTCATAGATGGAATTGCAGATGCATACTGTTTCATTTAAATATACAACAGTGACATGTTTTAAGCCACAGTTAGATAACGCAAAGACACATAATTACCAAACAGAAAATGTAGTCCAAGCCTCATTAAGTCATCTGGCATTTGTTTACTTATTTCTCTTTTTGCTATAAATCCACTCTTAAGCTCTTTCCCTGCTTGGGTTAGACAATCAGGGATTTTTGTTCTCCAAAGGAGTATCTGCATCACTCCTTAATTTTATGAAATAATCAAGTTCCTACATTTTTTCAGAACAACTAATATCATATAATGCTGTCCATGCTAGTGTGTTATTATTATGTTACGCATTTTAGTTTCAGCTCTGATGTAGTATAGAGGAATGGATTTTTGAACAACTACTAAGTGTTCTTATATTTAAGATTATATTTAACTTTAACGTAGATGTCAGTGACAGACACTTCTCACATAGTCTAGTTAGATTTGAATATATTCCTTAAAACTCAGCAAATGATTTAGTTTAATATTGCCTGTGATTTTCCAAGAAAAAATGGAAAAGGTAACTGAAAGTCTTTTTTGTTTCACATTTGCAACATTTCACAGATACTTCTGCTTTTACTGATAACTGCTATTCATTAGGCAGTTAGTGCAGAATATTTAGGCTATGAAACTTTTAATGAGATTCTCCCTGTATGCTAAAGTTTGCTTTCCCCAGTCTGCAGCTGTCTACTCTGTGAAGGAGCAAATCACTTAATTAGACAATGCTTCTGGGCTGAGAATGAAAAAGATTTTTGCATACCACACTGATTAACAAATATAAATAAATGAATAAAACAATTAATGTTTACTTTCTTTGGGACTAAAATGGAAAGTACTACAGTAAGTCCATCACTTTGTAAAATTTGCCACTGTATTGCCTTATATTTCAAGACAAGAATCATCACAGGATCATAAATTGAGTATGTGACAACTTATTGAATAGTAAAAAACTACAAGAAAAACCTAGGCACACTACAGTTTTCACTGTATGATGCCTTAAACCTCCTGTAATAGTTGCCCATGGGATATATGTAAATAACTCCTGAAGGACATTAAGTGTTTCAGCTATATGGCTTCTGAATGTCCATGACTTTTTACTTTTTCTTTTTTAAGTCTTTATGGATACATTCAGACCAATAAATCCAATAAAGGGTTTGGCTTTATTGGCCTAAATGTATCCATAATGACATAAAAAGAAAAAGTAAAAAGTCATGGACATTCAAAAGCCATATAGGTGAAACACTTGATGTCCTTAAGGGGTCATTTGCATATATCCCATGGGCCTCTATTACAGGAGGTTTATGGTATCACACAGTGAAAACTCTAGCTTGGCTAGGATTTTCCTGTAGTTTTTACTAATTAGTTTATCTGTGTGGCCTTTTTACTCTTTGGATTGGAACTTAGTAAATAGTTGTATACTGAAGGTCATAATACCAAATGCAAAATTTGAAAATGTCAGAATGCTGAAACTTTACAATGTTGAACTTAAAATACCTACTAATAGCATATGTGGACATAAACTGTGCCAGTACACAGTCAGTCAACAAGCACTATCACTCCCCTGTTAGTGAAATACTGAGATGAGTGCTAACATAGATCGGGGGGGGGGGGGCAAGTCTAGTCTCTACACATGTAGGGGAGTAGGCATTTTTATTTCAACATTCTAACATTCCAGCATTTTGACATTTTAGCATTGTACATTCAGTATTATGGCTTTCAATATACTGCTTTTCAGTAAGTTGACAAGGATCCAAGTAAATCATACAGTGAGTCTTTCCTCTGGAGCACCTATACAAAACCATTGAACAGGTCACGTACAAGCAGCTTTTCTGATTTAGTTGATATCAGTAGGCAGTACATTGTCCAGTACAGAATATAGCACAGTATTTTTCAATTAATATATACATTACATAACATCAGTATCATTATTACTACCATAATTAGAAATCCAGGCAAGAAAACATTAAGGCATATGTTACTTTATACCTATAGGCCTATAAGGTTTGCATTTCATGGGATGAAACAATCTCTGACATAGGAAATGTGAGATCTGATAAATTTCATTTTATTTAAATTCATATGTAATGTTTAAGCATTAATTAACACCAGGACTAGGTGTGTCATACAGTATTCGCCAAGCCCATGATTCATGGAGACTGACACACCTAGAGAAACACAAGTGGAAAAACAGGGTATCACCAATTCCCCCATCACTGATGATTGTTGTTATATCATGGCAAATAATGTTTCGGATTTTTTTATCTTAATGCTATTTAAAAAAGTGTCACTGTTTTAGACATATTCCATTTATTAAGCATATGTTTTGTGTATATTTAAGTTAAATTGGTTGGGTTTCATAGTAAGTAGCACTGCAGACCAAGTTGCTCAGCAAAGATGAGATAATTTATGCTGCAGTATTAAGTATCAATGCAAAGTTATCCAATTTCTCTAAAGGACAACATCTCATTAGCCAGAAGGCTGCATGATTATGGACTGCTGCACTGTGAAGTTCGATAAACTGTGCAGTGAAGCCCTACCAAATGCATTGTAGCGCAAGTACCAAGAGAAGAATACACAGGCATATCTCCCCAGTCTAGGACACACAAACACACACGCACACACACGCACACACACACACACACACACACACACACACACACACACACACACACACACACACACACACACACACACACACTGCCATTAATACGCAGCACTACTTATCTAAATCAGCTATCTATCCATGGTAAAGTGGTTCCTATTCATCCTGCAAATGTTCTACTACTGGAGGCACATGTGTGCGATACAGTAATGCAGTGCCCTCTTAACACTTCTGAAACCTTGCCTTGTTTCACACTTGGTGCAATTTGGATGTCTATGAATCCTGAACCAAGCAAGTACTGTCATTTGGTAGCAAGTTAAAAAGGTCATTTATATAGACTCTTCCCAAAGAGTACTGCATTTGCATGTGGTCCTGCAAACGTCTCTGCGGAGGGTGCAGAGTGTTAATCTTAGACAATGAAGGAATGTATGAATGTATAAATCAAAGCAATTTTGGAAAGTATTCAAGACAGTTTGCACTCATCTTGCATACTTTACAAATACATACAAATACCCCCTCCCCCCACACATGCACATTAAATGGTGTTATTTATGTATATATGCAGTTATTTACTTGTGTCTTGGATATGACATGTGAGGCATAGTTTTAAACTCAAAATTAGTTCTGCATTTGATAAATATGCATTAAAATCAACGAAAAGATGTATGTTTGAAGTATACTGCAGTTTTATTTTCTTGTTCATCTTCCTTTCAAAATTATAGCAAAGTATGTTGAAATGCATTTTTCCAAGATGACTGCACACTGATCAACAGCTTAATTTCAGCTCTCCCAGAGTAAAAAAGGTAACTGATAGATAAGGGACAGTAATTCTGCCTGATTTAGTAAAATTCATTTTCTGGCTAGTAAGTACACTGCCTGGATGCCAGCAAAGAAGAAACTTAGCATGAAAGAAAATCAACTAGAATAGGTGAGGAGAAAACACTGACTGAGAAGAATCTTACATCTGTTCAGCAAAAAGCAGGTCAAGCTTCAACTATGGTACAATAGATGGCTTCCAGTAATTTAGAGGAGAAAATAAGTCAAATATGTTCAGAGTTGATTAAAATAATTGAAACATGAAAGGAGCCGATCAACTCAAATAACAAAAAACTGAAAAAAAAAAAGTTCTAATCAGCTATTCAGTTGAACTGATAAAACTGCAGCAATCACAGGATGAAATGAAGAAAAGGCTGTCTGAGCATGAGTCTGCTCATGAAGAGATGTTTAAAATGGTACAGTTAGAGGACAGAGCACACAGAGAAAACCAGAGATTTTCTGCTGTACCAGAGAAGCTGGAAAGAACAGACTGTATTAATTTTATGAAAGCACATACAAGAAATTAGACTGGTATTCCACAGCAAGATTTGTTAATTGAAAGGGCATACTGTGTGAATGTTCCAAACATGGCCATGAGAAAACATCCAAGACCTATATTAGTAAATATGCAATCATACCAAGAGAAAGAGTTGATCTTGACAAACCTGGAGCAGAAGGGCAAAATACTACAAACTGGAGACAGTAGAGTGTTGGTGGAAAATGGTTATTCACTGTACATCAGGTAGAAGAGAAGCAAATTTATTCCAGCAATCAGAATGTCAAGAGGCCAGTGTGAGAGCCAAGCTGCTGTATCTGGCTGTCTTCAGAATATTTTTCTCCTGAAGGATCAAAGTCATTTTTTGATGCAGAACAGGGTGAGGGGAAAATACAAAAGTTTGTCCAACAAGCAGTGAAACATAAAAAAAGACTGCTTCTTGTTCTTCTGATGGTAAGGCTCATAAAGAGACTTTACCAGTGAAACATTTTCCAATGTTCCAAAGGAAAATGCTTGAGGGACAGAAAAAAGTACAGGAGTTGAGTAGAAGAACCAGGAATACTTTGGACTTAAACTAGAGTCTGGGGTTGGGAGGTAGAGATAAACAGGAAGAAGACAGTCAACACTGAAATTAGTGAATAAATGAAAGACTATACAGCATCAATCACATTTGTGAAATATTTAATTTACAAGAAAAAGTGCCTGAGAAAGATTGGATCTTTGTTGATTTTGTAAACTTGTTTGGGGACTGACAGGCATACTTTCCACTTCATTTCATTAATATTTGGAAGGACACTAAAAGGAAAAAAAGAGGGAGAAACAGGGAAAAAGTAATTGAAAGCAAAATTTTTGTTCTTACAGTATTTGTATAAAACAGTATGATATAATTTGCATGTTATATAGTAAAGCATTTTAGGTGACTGTTGTATGTGATACAGATATTAAGTTAACAGTTGCTTTTTTCTCTTTTTTTAGCTTCAAAATGTAAGCATTATAATGTAAAAAGACAAGAAAAGCTGGACAAAATCACATTTGAGTCAATAGGTTGTTATCTTGGGCTGTTGGGGTGGGGATGGGTTGTAAAAGTGCATTGATTATAATATATGTAGATCTAAAATGTTTTCTTTTACTTTGAATAGGTGAATATCTGTATTAAGGCCTTTGACGTAATGTACTGACAAGATTTATTTGATTACAAGTGGGTTTTAAAAAATGAGACACCACAATGTAATAGTTATATTTAAGCAAATACATTTTCTGGGCCAACTGAGAAATCTGGAGCTGAGTGCAACTTTACATTTTGTTCTTATGTTCTTATGTTTCCATGGAAACAAGCTGACTTAAGGTGAAGGCAACAACCTGAGAGATCTGGAAAATGTTTGCTGAGAAAAATGTAAACTAAAAGGTACAACAGCAAGCAGTTCAGTAAAAAATAAAGTTTGAAATTACTGGAAGTGAATAAGAGATAACAACTTTTCTGGTAACTAAATACTTCAATGAATTTACTAGAGCAGTGCATAATTTAGTTTTATTTAAAGATGGCCAATGCACTTTTCTTAAGGCTAAAAGTTAATGTTTTCTGAAAACTTAAAAATTGTTTTTTTTATCTGGGAGGTCAATAAAGATAAGTGAAGAACATATAACAATTAGTATAAGTAGGCACACAGGCTGTAATGTGCTTCTTAGCATGGATAACCTTAATTTTAGGTTAGGTTTTACATACGTGTGTGTGTGTGTGTGTGTGTGTGTGTGTGTGTGTGTGTGTGTGTGTGTGTGTGTGTGTAGCTCCCAGTTTGGTAGCATAAACTTCTTTATTTGAAGATGTACATACTTTTGTCTGCTTGCTTTAAGTTGATAGGTTATAGGGTTATTCTGGGGTGTGTTTGTTTTTTTATTTTTGTTTGAGGGTTTTCATTAAAACAAAAAGTCTGGTAACATGTGACATAGGTTCTAATGGAAATGACAAAAAAAAACTGAATAAAAAGATCAACCTGCCAAACATTGGTGGGTGCATGTAACACAAAAGATGGAAATAGACATTTAAAAAGCTGTCATATAAAAACAAATCAATAGAATTACTCCCAATAGTAACAACCACTCTAGTTTGCCACCCAAGACTCTCTCTTAAACTGTCCTATTCCTTGCCCCCTATAACTATCACATTGCATCTCTACAACCATTCCAATACCCTCCTAACATT
Source organism: Protopterus annectens (assembly GCF_019279795.1). NCBI lineage: Eukaryota > Metazoa > Chordata > Ceratodontiformes > Protopteridae > Protopterus > Protopterus annectens. The sequence continues at coordinate 307,167,889 of NC_056731.1, forward strand.
TACTAATAATAATTTACAGCAGTGATAAAATCCATGTTAAAATAGATGCCCCTAACTCAGATAATTTTACTATTCCTCCTCACTCTACTTCATCATCAAATATCAACTCTACCTCCTTCAAATATAACCAATCTTCACAAAGAATATCAACATTTACCCAGCCTATCTTTCTCCATAAGACTCCATCTCTACAAACAAACCACATCCAATTTATTTTTCTATAAATATCTCAAAACTAAGTATCTAAAATATAACTGGCCACATTCTTGCCTCTGTAAAATATCAATTCAAAACATTAGCGGAGATATTCACCCCAACCATCACTTCCAACTCCAACATAAACCAGTCACCTAATATATCTCAATGAAAAACAGAACCCAAACACACCTTACTAAATATAAACCTAAGAAGTATGTGAATAAAAGCCATGACATATATGCCTAATTTGTCACATTCATGCCTGATGTAGTCATAGCTACTGAAACCTGTTTAAAAAAAGAAATAAAGGATCATGAGATCACCCCGCGATGCAATATACTCAGGCATGACAGAAAAAACAAGCTTGCAGGTGGTGTAGCAATCATCTATAAAAATTCCTATAACCATCACCTTACTTCCACAGGAAATACCCAGATTTAACAATGCTGAACTTCTAAAAACACTCCTGAAATCAATGATAGAAAAACTATATGTTGAACCACAATTTATATACCACCAGGGAATAACACTGACACTCCTGAAAATATCCTGTATTGGATATCCCAGCAAATTAACCATACAACTATAATGCTTGGAGACTTAAATATAGACTGACAACTCATAAATTCTACTACCTCCACTCAATCTATAAATTTGTGCAACTTCAAACAATTAATAACCACACCCACTAGAATCAATAAAACTTCAGGGAAACACTCAACATTAAACTGGATTCTTACAAATAAACCAGACAAACTGAAAAAAGTAGGCTGCCTCTCAGATAGTATAAGTGACCACATACCAACATATGCCATTAGAACTCACCATAACCTAGATAAATATATTATCTATAATCAAATATGAAATGCAACTAATTTCAGCAAATATATTTTCAATTAAAATCTAAAATAATATAACTGGAATTTACTTAGAACAATGCCACTAGATACTGCTATAGAACACATTAATAACATAAACGGACCTTAAATAATCTAGCACCAATATGTAATACAAGAGTAAAGTCCAATCCTGCACCATGGCTGACAAAAGGAACAAAATAATTCATGATAAAAAGGGATAATGCCTGGAAACTTTAGTCTAAAAACAGAACTCAAAATGCCTTCCAGCAATTTAAACATCTTAGAAACCTTGCAAAACTTGATGCCAAACAGGAAAAGCAAAAATACAATAGCAACCTACAAGACAAACATCAAAACAACCCAACACTTTTTTGGTCATCACTAAATAAAGTCCTCCACCCTGGCAAGACCACAACTCTCTCTCCAAAAGCACACAATACATCAGACTCCAACCCCACACAGTTTAATTCCTATCTTATACAATCAATATTATCTCTTTTAGACATGGATACATCTGACTCCCTCTAACTACCCCTATCCAACCAAAACCACCACCAGCTCTTCAATTTTAGTCCAGTGCCCATCTTGCTCATAATGAAGTTCCTCCTTAATCTAAAAACTACTTCCATAGCTGTAGTCCAACTAGCATCACACAACCTAAAATGGCCACAGAAGTCATAGCCTTCCCTGTGGCCATACTAATTAACAGGCCCATAGCAGAAAGATACGTCCCATCACAGTAGAAAAATCCTACATCATACCACTGCACAAAGGTGGCACATCTACAGAGTTTAATAACTATAGAACAATAACAATTCTCTCCCCCTCTCAAAATATTAGAGAAATGCATCCATATGCAGCTGATGCAATACCTAACATCAAATAACCTGCTCTCAATAACACACTGTGCCTTTAGGCCCCAGCACAGCACCACTACTGCTCTACTACATTTTACAAATGTAATAAACCAATACAGAAACAATGATCTGCTTGTGTCCACCATGTTCTTAGATTTGTCAAAGGCATTTGATACTGTCGCATACCAGCAACTACTCATTTGACTCTCTTCAATAAGACTTTCACAATACTCCTTGTCATAGTTTCTTAGTTACCCAGCTGAAAGGCACCAAGCTGTTAAATGGCAACAAACCTACTCATCCTTTCAACCCATTGCTACAGGTGTCCCTTAGAGCTCTATCCTGGGTCCTGTCCTATTTATTTATTAATAACCTCCACACCTCCACTCACTATGCTAGTTTAGTTCAGTATGCAGAAGACTCAACATTAATATATACAGCCTCAACAATAAATAAGCTCCAAGACATTACCCAAAAATCTTTCCTTCTCTAGGAACCTGGCTCAAAGAATCAAACCTCCTACACAAACCCAAGAAAACTAAGTTAATGCTTTTTACCTCAAACAGTTTCCAAAATCAAAAGCAGTCTTTTACCATAAAGTCAGCAAATAAACTATAACTCATAGTAAACCTCTAGGTGTTGTAATAGATGACAGTCTTAAATATGACCAGCATATACTGCACACCATTAAATCTACGCACTATTGTAACTGTTTAAATGTATATATTTTAACAGTGGAAACTGGAATACAGGAGGTTAACTTTAAAAAATAACTGAAATTAAATTACTTTATGGCAAAGCCATAAAAATGGTATCTTTCAGTTTTCAATACAGCAAGAGACATAATGCCTGTATTAGGAAACTTTCTGTATTGTCTTTAGGGTGAATTAATCACTAGTCTTGAAAGCATGAAGGAATGCATTTGTTTTATGACTTCCAGCATCTGCCAGAGATCTGAGGAGAAGATGATAAATACTGCCAGCTCCATCAATGGTTATTTGGCCTGGGAAGTAGCAGTCAGATGGCAATAAATGATGTCATTCTGCAAGTTATCCCAGCAGTAATATTTGAGATGTTAATATGAGAAGTCTCTTAGTGAGACAGAGTATTCTGTATTCTATCTTGGACCTAACAACAGCTAGAAGATCCATTCACCACATCTTCCTTGCCCTATTAGTAAGTTATTAGATTATAGTATAATTCTCTTTGATTCAGTCAGGAATATAGTAAAGCTTAGTTTAGATATTTTTCTTTATTTATTTGAGACTGACTGTCCTGCAATGTTGTTTTAAATATTTCCTGTGATTTTAAACTCTGATGTCACTGTAAATATATATTTAGTATTGTCTTGTTCTTTTATTATTTATTATTAAATATATTTAAACCTTTAATTGTGGCTGATCTGTGTAGAGATATTTAACTTTTGAGAGTACTTGCATGTTTATTTGGTGACACTGTGTGGGCTATTCCTAATAGCCTTGCACACAGTAAGATTGGACCTTAAAGTAGCTGATAAGGAGTTGACTGTTGGAAGTGGTAACTACCGTATAGTCTGGGCAGAAGGGGGCATAGCTAGTTAACACGTGTGTGTGTGTGTGTGTGTGTGTGTGTGTGTGTGTGTGTGTGTGTGTGTGTGTGTGTGTGTGTATGTGTGTGTGTGTAAATCAAACCTCAAAAACTGTGTGTGTCAACTACTTGGGCAGGGACATGAAGCACTGGTTGGACAGAGAGAGTTCTGGAGATCTAGGCGTGGTCACTCTGCTGAGATCGCAACTCTATAGGTGTGTCAGTGGGGAGTCTTATTGAGGATCTGGAGGAAGAAGGAGAAACCAACCACGGACTGACTGTAAACAAAGACAAATAATATATAATATAATATAATATATAATAGGTAGAAATAATAATTTCTTACCATAATGGCTGCACTAAACATATTATTTTAGAACACAAATGGTCTCACGATTATAGACAAAAAGGAAAGAGTATTGAATAATATTAAGAAATGGAGAGTACAGATAGCAATACTACAGGAGACATACTTGGATAGAAATGAGCATGTGAATTTCATAAAGAAAGGATTTCAGGAAGAATGGTTAGCAGAGCATCAGGACAAAGGAATAGAGGAGTACTTATACTAATTGTTAGAGGATCTACAATAGTGACAGAAATAGGCTAAAAGGTAGTAATGGTAGATTTGTGTTATTAAGGGGCTAATGCCAAGGGAGGAGAATTATGCTGTTATGTGTTTATACTCCACCTAAAACTGCTATTATGGAGCTTAAGAAAATTTGGGAGAAATAATCAGCTTTCAGCAGGGAATATTATGTACAGGCAGAGACTGGAGCATAATTTACAACAGTGAGAATATATGTGAGAATATTTGTGGAGGCCTAGAAGGGAAAATATAACAAAATAAGGTAGATTTTTGAAGGCATTTTTGAAAATATTTGGTACAGAAGATGTGAATTCAGTTGTAGGAACACAGACAGAATGTACATATTATTACCCATGGTACAAAAACTGGGATATACTAGATAGAGATTGTTTTTTTCACAGGATCATGTGCATTTAATTGAAAGCTTTAATAAATATCCAATAACTATTTCAGATCATGCACCAATAACAACTAAGATAAAAATGCAGGGTAATGAAGTACAAATGACACACTGGCATTTTCCCACCTACACGTTAAAAAGACGGGAATTTAAGAAATGGGTAGTGGAAATTATTTGAGCATTATTAGGAAAGCTAGAAATTTCTTCAGACGTTATAGCTAGTGAGTGAAATAAAATGAAAGTGGAGTTTAAAAATAGGGTAGAAATAAAAGAAAAAGAAATATGGTTTAAGAAGTAACAAGAATTATTTAGCGGGGTTAACAAAGGTTAAAGTATTTCAGAATAAGGGGAAGCTCAAAGAACAAGAAGAGGTACAACTGTAGAGTGCTAAAGAAACACATAACGGGGTATCTAGATAATATGCATGAGTTTAGAACAACTGCTTTTAAGCAGCTGCTGCTTTTTTTTCCTTTTTTTTTTTTTTTTTTTTTTTAATTATAACTGCAGAGCGCAAAAACTTTTGACACAACAACTTAGGCACCAGAAAGTAGAATAGGTTGCTGCTAAACTTAGGGAGCCTATAACAAGAAAAATAACTACAGATCTTATAGCGGTATTACAGATGTATCAGAAATTTGTGAACATTTCTATAAAGTAGAGGAATGTGGAAATCAAGAACCTGCAGAAATGGAAATATTTATGGACTTAGGTATGCCAGGGTTAGAAGTAGATGAGGCTTAACAATTAACAGTTAAAACAGGAAGAGAGGTGATAAAAACAGTGATGTATAATCAATCTGCAGGGAAGTTACCAGGAATAGATGGCATTCCCGTGGATGTTTGAAAGCATGGAGGGAAGAAAGTGATAAATATCTGGAAGGTTTTATTTAGCAGTATTTTAGAAGGAGGGGAAGCACCAACATCCTGGAAGAGAGTTTTGGTGGCTGAAATACCTAATGGTGGTAAAGACCCATCAAGCCCAGCTTGTAATGGTGCATTTCAATTTTTAATCATGAGTATAAATTGTTTGTATATATAATATCTAAAGGAATGGCAAATATGTTTTCAAAATTGATAGATATGGGTCAATGTGGTTTTTGTGGAGTGGAGGCTATCATTTGTCAACAGTAATAGAACAGTAATGACCCAGTGGGAAGAAGAATGCAAGAAAATACCTCTGTTGATGCTGAATCTTGATGCAGAGAAAGCAAGCGACAGAGTGAGCTGGGATCTTATGAGTAGGGCAATGGAAGCATTTGCATTCCCTGATACAATAATAGTGTTAATTAGGAGAACATATGAGGGATCAGAGGGAAAATTTTAAGTGGAAGGATTCATCTCTGATAAGATATAATTGGTATGTTAATCAAGAAAAGCTGGCTTTATTTGCAGACAATATTATTTTGTATCTGATAAAACTACAAAAGGACATCTCAGTGTTGTGGAACATTCTGAAACAGTTTTATGTTTTTTCAGGATATAAAATTAATGAAGACAAAATAAAGGCTATAGCTGTAAACTATGTGCCCAAACATGAATTGATTCAGCAGCACCCATATTTGTGGGGACATGATAAAATGAAGTATTTAGGAGTATGGGTTAAAAGGATTCTGTTATGGCAGCTAAGGATATGTGGGAAGAGGCTAAACAAAAGATAATACAAAAACTGAGAAACTGGAAGCTTTTTCTATGGATATATATATATATATAGAGAGAGAGAGAGAGAGAGAGAGAGAGAGAGAGAGAGAGAGAGAGAGGAAGATACAGGCAGTGAAATGTTTTTAGTCCCTTTAGTTTTATATACAAGTCAATCATATTTTTATCAACCAAAGAAGAAGTTGTAGTTGAAGGATTGTATCTGAGAGGGGAGGAGGCCAAGGGTCAAGTTGGATAACTTGATCCTCCCAATAGAACAAGGTAATTTAGGATTACCTGATTTGAAGGGATATTTTATAGCTACACATTTAAGTTTCATATACTATAATACAAGCAGAAAGTTATAATTCAAAGTAGAAAGGTTGATGATGCAGCAGGGGAGAAATTCAGGAAATAAGGAGAGAGAGTGGGATTTTGGATGCATATTCTTAAGGAATATTACATTCATAACGTAGCAAAAAGTATTCCAAGAAGTAAGCCAACAAAAGAATGGAGAAAGGAAATTTTGCTGATAGGTTGACTGCAATTAGGGGTATAGAGAATAAGCAGAGGGAGCATTTGGACTGCTGGATAGAGACTGTTTTCCCTATGCAGGCTAGAGACTGCTTTCCCAATCAGTTTTGACATCAGAGTATAGGCAAACAAAATGAGACAGGGGGGTCCTAAGTGAAAGACCTAATCTGAGATAGTATCTTAGTTGCAGATGCTGCTGTTAAAAAGGGATAATTAGCAGGGCATACAACATACTGCACAATAACTGTAAGAATTAATCAGCGGAGGACAGAAAAGATTGAGAAGAGAGATTGGATAAGCAGTTTGCAAGGAAACAATGGGTAGACATTTGTGTGGATCCAAAATATACAACAAAGTCTAGAAGACTGAGGATTTTTGCTTGGAAGTATTTGCATAGGTATTTTTTATACCCCAAGCAGACTATAAAGAATTTTCCCTTAGGTAGATGGCAAATGTTGGAGATGTGATAGGGAAGAAAGAAGTTATGTTTTGAGAGTGTAATAAGTTGGTAGACTTTAAAAATTCTCTACAGTGTACTCTGTCAGAAATATTGGGTGAACAAATGGGTGTAACTAAGGAAATAATTTTTTTGAGTCAGAATACAGGATCTGAACATAGCCTTTTATGTTTAATTCTGGTGGCTGACAAAAAGCAATTACTAGAAAAATGGAAATCAAAGTACAAAACAATTGCATATGAAGTAATGAGTATTGTAACAGAGCTAAAAGAAATGAAAGTGGGATCTTTAGAAAAGGGTAGGGGTAAATTGCAAAGAAAAAATATGGAAATTGTGAGAACAATACATACAGAATATTTTAAAGGAGGAGTGAGATTTAAGAGAAGGCAGGAATTCATCATTTTATGTAATGTTGGATTGATGATAATTACATAAAAGAATACAAGTGATGTATAATGTCTGTAACTGTGAACATGTGAACATGTTAGCATGGTTTGTTATCATTTATATAAATGTATGTTTGCCTGTGTCTTAAGTAATAATTCAATAAAGGTGTTTTAAAAAAGGTAAGTTGAAATATTAAATACATAAATGTTTTAGATAAAAATATATTAGAACTTTTCCTTAAAAACATACTAATTACACTTAGTTTTAGGGCTAGCCACCATCAATTTATATCTAAGAGTTCCAATGCTATTTAATTTGTAGTAAGTTGTGTTATTTATTTATACATTTAGTTTATTTGTTTTTCTCGAGATATGTTAAAAAGGCTATATAGAAAGTATATATCACAGTAATATTCTGACTGACAGGAAAATTTGTGATGAATTACAAAAGTTTTCATAGGTTCATAGGTTCATAGGTTCATAGGTTCATACTAGGCTATCTGCCCAAGGGCATTTATAAGCCTAGCCCATAGTTATGTGGCTTTCGCCACCCCTTTAGTTTGAATAAAAACTATGCCTATCATTTTTCTGTGCCTCTGTCAAGCAGTGACACTGAAGTAATCCCTGGGGTATATCTGCGATCTCCCATCCATTGGTCAAGATTCCTCTTGAACAAGGCCAGTGAGGTGCTCTGCCTCACATGTACCGGGATTTTGTTCCACAGCATAGGGAGTCTCTGGGTGATGAATCTGTCCCTCCAGCACGTTCTATTTATAACCGTGTCAAGGTTTAAGTCTCCCGCCCTTGTGGTTCTGAGGGATCTAGATTTTTTGAGGTGAAGCATATTCATCAAATCTGGGTTTGACATGGCCTTATATGTCAGGCACAGGTCACCTCTGAGCAAGCGGTATGAGACTGAATAAAGCTGGAGTTCTTTCAGTCGGGCAGCATAAGACATATTTTTGAGACCCTTTATCCTTTTGGTGAGGAACTTTTGGGGCCTTTCAAGCTGCATCAGGTGTCTGGTCAGATACATTCGAACGGGCATTGTACTCAATCATAGGTCTAATGAGTGATGAGTACAGGGGACGATGACCTCCCTTGATCTAGATGTGAATCCCTTCATGATCAGGTGGGCGATATAGAAGGTTTTCCTAACTACTTTAGCAACATGAGTGTCAAGCGAAAGACTACTGTCAACTTGGGTCCCCAGATCCTGATGACTTTTCTGTGCTCAGTGGATTGTCACCTATATGGTAGCTAGGGGTAACCTTGTTTTTCCCGAAGGGTATGACTATGCATTTTTGGCGTTTAACTTCAGGCCATGGCTCTGGCACCAGTTATCCGTTTCTGTGAGGCCCTTCTGGAGGATATCTGTGTCAGATGTGTTTTCGACTATGGCCCAGTTTGCAGTCATCTGCAAACTTTGTCAGCCATAACCCTCCTGTGTTTGCTTGTACTTCAGAAAAGTAGATGCCGAACAAGAGTGGACCCAGGACTGAGCCCTGTGGGACACCACTTGTGACAGGCTTTGAGTCTGACCTGGCTCCAGCAACTCTGACCCTGTGGGTTCTGTCGCTTAGCCAGTTTGCAACCCATCTTGTGATGTATGGGTTTACATTCAAGCTGATGAGTTTTTCGATGATACCTGAGTGGGGTATTGTGTCAAGGCCTTTGCCAGGTCGAGGTAGGCTGTATGGACTGCCTTTCCTCATCAATGGCCTTGGTGACTGTCTCGAAAAAGTCAACCAAGTTTAAGAGGCAGGATCTGCCTTTGACAAAGCCAAACTGGGTTGGATCCAAAGTCTGCAAGTTCCCTATGTCTTTATTTATGAGTTCCATTATGATCCTCTCCATGGCTTTGCAGATAAGGCTTGTCAAGCTAATGGGCGGTAATTTCCAGGGTCTGTGGAGGCACCGCCCTTATGAAGTGGGACCACAGTCTCCGTGCGCCACTCCTTGGGTACATATCCTGAGGTGAGGCTAAGATTAAACAGCTGTCCTAACTGTGGGTTTAATTCCTCGTTGAGTTCATGAAGCACACAGCCGGGGACACCATCCGTCCCATGGATGCTGTGTTTTGCCTTAGTGAGGGCAGTTCTCACCTGGGCGTTGGAGATGTTTGGGGGGCTACAATCCTCTGGAATAGATATCTCTCCTTTTGGGGGGGGGGTGAAGTTTGCACTGAACCTGTCAGCCAGTATGTTAGCAATGTGTGTAGGTTCAGTAATTTTCACATCATTTTGAACTAATTCTGAGCATATCTGGGAGTTTCCTCCTAGGTTTCTAACATAGCTAAAGAAGGCCTTATGATTGTCTTTAGAGTCCTTGGCAATTTTTCTCTCAAAATTTGCCTTTGATGATTTTATGAGAGCTCTTAGTTTTTACTTATAATGATCAAAGGTGTCTTACCTTTCAAGGATTTTGCTCTATCTTGTAGTAGCTTCCTCCTTTTGTTGTAGAGCTTGTTTATGGCTGGGGTCCACCAGACTGGACGCTTGCCTTTGGTACAGAGAGTCTTAGTTTTGTTTGGGATTGCCTGATCCATGCAGTCCTGTAGGTGCTGGTAGAAGGCATTTGTAAGTGATTCAGCGGTTTGAGTAATGTTTACCACTGGCTCAGGGGCCTTAAAGGAGACCACACTAGTTTTTAGAAGTGTGAAATCGGCTTTTGAGAAGTTTTTCACTGTGGTCTTTTTGTTTCAGGTGGGGCGGGATGAGGACCTCCAGCGAGATTAGTTTATGATCTGATCTCACCAGTGAGGGGTATACTTCCGGTGTTGAACATTTTGATCCCATGTTTGTGATGATGAGATCAAGTATGTTTTCACCTCTTGTGGGGATGGTGACTAGTTGTTCCATGGCATTTGAGTTTATGAACTCCAGGGATCTTTGGGTTAGAGTGTTCGGGCTTGAGTTGTGTTCCCAGTCTATATTAGGGTAGTTGAAGTCACCTAGTATGATGGTGTTTGGAGATACATTTATCCCCTCCAATGTTTTCAGGAAGGCCATGTGAGGTTCCTGAGTTTGAGAGGGTGGCCTGTAACATGCTACAAATTGCAGAGCAGTCTTGCCTATGGTTAATTGCACCTGGATGGTCTCCGATGCGTCGTGCGTTGCCACCAACCTTGAGGTGTGGGTGTCCTTTATGAATATGGACACCCCCCCTCCTTTCTTGGTGTTGTCCGGATTTTGGGGCCGGAACGTATGATATGAGGTGAAACCTGTTAGTGCTGGAGTGCTCTCAGGAGCCTTGAACCAGGTTTCTGTCACAGCACAGACATCGATGTTCTCCATATTGAGAAGGGCCTCGAGTGCGTGCATCTTGAGATTGAGACTTCTGGCATTGAGCAGCATTACCCTTAGTTTTTTTCCTATTTGGTGTTCTAGGGTGGTAGGTTTAGAATTTGAGCCTTGCCTAAAAAAGGCACCTATGGGGGTGGCAAGAGCCTTTGCCAATATCCGGAAGCCCAGGGGTGACAGGTGCAAGCCGTCCCTTGCGAAGCAGCGTGGCTTGTCCAGCATGTCATCCCAGGCAGACAGACATTGGATCCCCTTTGAATGACACCAGAATTTAAGCCAATTATTAAAGCTGATCATCTTATCACTGTATTGTGGCATCATTTTAGGTGAAGGTAGGATACTGCTCAAGGTCAGGGTCATACCTGCCTGGGCTACATAATCAGAGAGCTCCTCCACGTCCCTTTTCATGTAGTCCAAGGAGGTACGTCTCAGGTCGTTGACACCAGCGTGGACAATGACTGAGTCATACTTGTACCTGCTGTTGAGAGACCTGAGTGCTTGCATTATGTGGCAGATTCTAGCGCCCGACAGGCAGCTTACTGTGACCTTCTCCTTACTCAGTCTGGTGAGCGGGACGTCAGTGTGTCTGACTATGGAATCACCAATGACAAGTGTGTCTGGCATTTTGTTTGGCCTTAAGGGCTGTGACTGTTTGACACTCTGACTGTGTGGTCTATGTGCTGCATGTGTTGGGTCGTGAGGTGGTAGTTGTTTGGGTGTCTGCTTTGGTGGCCTCTGCTGTTTTGGTAAATTTTTGATCAGAGCCTCCGAGTATGTCTTTGTGTGAGTATGTGTATGATTTGAAGTTGTGATGGTACCATGTGTGACTGGGTATGTATTGTGTGTGGTTGCCTTCTCCTCCTGTCTGGTCTTGCCAGTCCTATGTTGAGAGAGCTCAGCCTCCAGTTTGGCCGTATAGTTGCATCTCTCGCATGTATTTGTGTTTTGTGGGAGAAGGAGTTAGTTTCCAGAGTGTGTCCTTCAGAGACCTAAAATATGTGTAGTATACTGGAAGAAACACAGTTCATGCATAAAATTCTGTTCATATTGACCAGGACATAGAAACCCAAATCGAAATGTTGAAACCTATCTTGCAGAGGTTTGCTCAATGTGATCGAGGTTTCAGATTCAGCGGTCAGTTTAGCAGCACTGTGGTAAGATAGCACTGACGGGTAGAGTTACACTACCTTCCTGATGAAGGCAACGTGCAAATGCATACATCTGGGGCACAGCTTATGCTAATTATCTATGTTTTGACAAGAACTCTTCGCAAGTACTAAATTTGCATCATAGAACAATTTAAAGACCAGCACTTCTCAATAGTACAGATTTTTGACTCATAGGTTTGGCCTTTTCCTCATGAAATTTGTGATTTTCTGGCAAATTATTAAGGATTAGTTACTAAATAAAGACAAACATTTGATTTTCAGTCTTCATATCCTTCAGAAAATGCATGCTAGCACAAAACCTGTCATTCTAGCAACTTCTGAAATTTATAAGAGCAATATTAAAAAATTGTCCCGAATTGTCGGCCTTTGAACCCCCCCCCCCACCACTACCACCACATTATTCTGGCTTTGTCCAGATTTCTTGCACTTAGAGGTGGCTTTTCCCGGTTAGGAGTCGCCACAGCAGATCACCTGTCCGCTCATGAGGTGGAGAGGTATTACAGGGGCAAATTAGAAAAAAAAAAAGTATATTCTGTCTTTTGACAGCATACACTCATTTATCCCTATCACAGGAGTGACTGTTAGCGCCACAGCAAGTAAGTACTACAAAGTGTGAGTGGGGAGAGAGGTGTGTGTGTGTGTGTGTGTGTGTGTGTGTGTGTGTGTGTGTGTGTGTGTGTGTGTGTGTGTGTTGGGGTATGATTGCAGCTATCTGGTTATCTCGGACTGTATGACTGTGAGTGGATGTATGTGCGCGCATGTGTGTGTGTGTGTGTGTGTGTGTGTGTGTGTGTGTGTGTGTGTGTGTGTGTGTGTGTGTGTGTGTGTGTTTGCGTGTGTGTCCATGTATGTGTGTATTAGTCATTGCCAGTGCAACTGTGTTGCACGGGCTTCTAGGAGAAACACAAGCACAGTAAGCTCTAACTTTACTAGTGTTCACTTCAAAGACATAATGAGCTGCTAATTGGATGTTGCTCACTATAGCTTTGTCCAATCTCTGAATCACACAATATTACAATCACTGCATTCATCAGAGTGGATCTGATGGTGATATATTTGTGAATCCCAAACATTGTGTTTCTTTCTTATTTAACTGAATAACTTTGTATTATGCAAATTATTTATTTATTTATTTTGTGGCACGTCAGTTAATTTTAAACTGTAAGTTCATTAGTTCTGCAATGAGTAATTTTTTTATATGCAAATAATTTTGTAGTTTTGCAAATCATATTGCAATTTTATTTATTCTAATTTCTTGCTTTCAAAAAGGTACTGAAATATGTTAGAATGCAAGGCATGTAAAACGTCTATACATAAAAACATTCTACAATTGTATTATTACAATCATTAGCTTTACTTATCTTCTGTTTAAACATCTATTCATCTTCAACCCCATTTCCCATTTTACCCATGGGATCATGGTGTCACTTCCACAGTGACAATCATCTTGAGCCAAGGTTAACACCACCAGGTGGCTAGCTCTGCAACAGTAGTTCATTCACAGCACTCACTCATGCACACACTCTCACCTACAGCCAATTTAGAGTGTCCAATCCACCTACTGCATGTCTTTGGAATGTGGAAGGAATCCAGGGAACCTGGAAGAAACCCACGTGACTGCAGACAGGACATGCAGACTCTGCATAGAAAGTACCCCGGCCAAAAATTGAACCAGAGAACCTCTTGCTGTGAGGTGACAATTCTAACCACTTGCACCACCACAGCCACCCCTTCTGTTTAAACACAACCGTTGAGTTTCTTTATGGGGAATTTATTGGGTCTATATCAGAACGTCTAACACTTAGGTTGTCGAATGCGTAAACGTTGACACCTAAATGTCGAACGCTCAAAACCACGACCGGCTAATTACGCACGTTTTTTCCTCATGAAAAAATTTGCTTGGCCAACAAAAAAAACATAATTTAAAACCTTAATCATTTCCCTGGGAAGAAATTTGCGTAATTGGCTAGTCGCGGTTTCGAGAGTTTGATGTATAGGTGTCAACGTTTAGGCGTTCGACAACCTAAACATTCGACAATGTTATAGGAACCCGAATTTATTTATTTATTATAACCATCTATTTTTTTGTAGTGAATAAATTATTTCTTTGTTTGTTGGTTTATCATTTTCCTTCTTAATTAATATACAGTAGTTGTTTTTTATTAAGAAATTAAATTAGACTATTGTTTATTTGAGTCATAGTTTCATTTAGAGAAGTTTTGGAAGTTTTTACTTGTTAGACAAGGAACATCACTAGTGTTCTAGTTTGCTGTTGACTTTAATTGTGTACCTTTATATTGCACTGTATAGCACTGCCTACCACTCTTTGGTGGGCCACTTTCAGCTGCAGACTGTTGTTGTCTTTTGGCTTTTCCCGGTTAGGGGTTGCCACAGCGGAACTCCGATCCACTTATGATTGGCAGTAGATTTTGCCGAATGCTGAGGTGCCAGCTCGACGTTCAACCTTCAACTAAGGCACGCCCATTTATGCATGTCTTTTGAACGCCCACCCAACCGCGGGGAGGACATGCAGATATTTGCTAAAAATGCCAGCTGTATTTGTTTTGCTTCTACCTGATCTGACCTTCTACCAGCGATTCTTTTGAGATCTATTGCTATATGTGTACTACTTAAGTGAAAATATTAGTAATCTGATACTAATGTTTATTGGTACCAGACTTTATTCATTTAGCACACTTTTTGCTACTTTGATTATGGCAGAAGGAAAATTGATAGTGTTATGGCCATCTGTTTGTTCTATGCTTTATTCAGTTTTATGATCTATTACCGTCTGTGTGCTGTTTAGGCAAAAATATTGCTAATCTGTGACTACTGCTTAATTGTGCAACAGTTTTAGTCATTTGTGCTTTTTACTTGTGTTTCACAAACAGGTCTTATTTATTGCTACTTGATGACTGGTTGGAGGCACTGGCCAGTTGATTATTTTCAGTTATGACCTTGGATCATAGATCATAAATCAAAAGAAAACATATAAAAAATACAGCATTACATTGTTACATACACATCATTTACATTATTTACAACAGCATAGACTGATATATATATATATATATATATATATATATATATATATATATACACACACACACACACACACACACACACACACACACACACACAAACACACAAGCACACAAGCACGCACACGCACACATGCACAAACGCACACAGATACACACACATATATATATATATATATATATATATATATATATATATATATAGTATTTTAACATCATATAAGACCACAAGTCTATAAGTTAAATTAGTATTGACAAAGATACATTATTTTCATCCTATCAGTTTGACAATTGTCAGCAACTGAATAATTAATAGTATTGCATCATGGCAGACACATGAACAGTGCTCTGGTTTATTAGTTCCTAGCCACCATCTCTAAAAACAACTGCAAGAGGATTCCGTCAGGTAATGTTTCCAACTATTTTTTTAGAAGTCTTTTATGGATTCCTGTTTTTTGGGGTTTGCGGGCAAGTGGTTCCAAGTAGGTAATTCTAATCTAGAAAAAATTATTTCATCTAATGTGGTTTTGAATCTTGTACATGCAAGATGAGAGAGAGTTATCTTGTGAGCATCTCAGTTCATATGAGCTGTCAGGAATATAAAGTTTTCTTTTGTCCTGTCTTAAGATTTTGTACACGGGGGTGCTTACGAAATAGTTGTCGCTATCTGTCACTGGAAGCCATTCAGCCTTTTTAGTGATACTGCACTGGTTGAGTAAAGGATCAGCCAGGAGGATACATTGACAGATTCTGTTCTCTACTATTTGTACTCTATACAAAATACTAATTGTATTTTATTGGTATTGTATGCTGAATATAAAATCAGTAAAGGGAGCCCATATTCAAGTTTGGGGATTCATCATTTCTTAGCAATAGCTAAGCATGCTTTTGAGGAGAGTAGATGTAAGATTTTATAGCAAAGTTTAAGTTGTGTTAATATCTTGCAAGATATGAAGTCAGTATGAACAGAAATGTTAGTAAAGGATCTCAAGTATAAGCCCTACATATTTCTGGTCAATAAAATTAAGAATGGTGTTATCTTTCTTATCAGTTATATAAATGAAAATATTGGATAATTTCTTTGAAGAAGAGATCATTACATTAGTTTTCTTGCAGTTGATTAGAATTCTCTTAGTGTAAGTCCAATTGCACAATTAAAGTCCTGCTGGAGCTTGTTTTGCAGTTCTGAAGGGTTGTTATTAGAATGTAAAAGTAGTATATTATCTACATATATAATCAGTTTGATATTAGGAATCTCAACTAGTAGATAATTGACAAAGTGAGAGAATAGTAGTTATCATAGAACAGAGTACTGGAGCTGTATTCAAATGACCAATCGGAGGAAAGAAAGTTATTGCAACATACCTGTATTCTGAAACTAATAAATAGCATTAAGGGCAAAGTTGAATTTAGCTAGCTTAAGAAGCATAGCATGATTCATAGTTTCAAATGTCCTGGTCATATCAATGAACAGACCTGCTGTGATATGTTCCCCTCATTCATGTTATAATATATACAGATAGATAGAAAGATAGATAGATAGATAGATAGATAGATAGATAGATAGATAGATAGATATTATCACTAGCCATTATGAGTGCTATGAAAATGCTGAATGAATTCAACACATATATGATATGTGTAAGATTCCTGCAAATCAAATGGCAAAAACATGAACAGCCTTGTTACCCTGTAGGACTATAGATGGACCTTTCAAATATAAGACAATACAACTGAACAGCAAGATAGGTTCTGTTAACATTCTCATGAAAATACATCACCACACTGTGATAAAGATTGCACTGAGTGTGTGATTTAGGGTTCTACAGATGTATGCAATATTATCTTCATGCCACATGTGTTACATGTGATGATTTATAAATGTGTATATGGATTGCCAGTATTAGCACATTTCCAGTGCTGAAAGATATCAGTTTTTTGAGGAAGTATATAAGAGTTTAACTTCTGTAATTCCAAATAAATATAAATATGTTATATATATATATATATATATATATATATATATATATATATATATATATATATATGTGTATATATAGCATTCCCTGTCATAAACAGAGGTCATACAGCTACCCTCTACATAAACCAAATATAATACAACATTACAAACTAACATGCTAATATGCCTGTCCAAGCTTATACTGGGGGCTTACCTGAGCAAGGAAATATCAGAAACACTCTTTTAAAACCGGTAATAAAGCCTCAGGAAATTACATTACAACACTGGGTATATAAACCAGCTAAGGCTTACATTCCCACATTAATGACTTATACACAGCCCAAAAGTTAAACTGACTGAGGCAGTCTGCTTTTGACAATGCAATGATTTTGGATAGTAGCATATGTCCAGGTGACAGGAAAGTCAGGTTTATGCAAAAATATTGTAATTTGCTCATTGTCATTTCTTATGCAGTTTTAACTAATTACAGATGTGATTTGCATATGTGCTACACTCCCCACCCTTTACATAAACTGAGCAGAACCATTATAGACTGA
This sequence comes from Protopterus annectens, assembly GCF_019279795.1. NCBI lineage: Eukaryota > Metazoa > Chordata > Ceratodontiformes > Protopteridae > Protopterus > Protopterus annectens. Next base: position 307,185,399 of record NC_056731.1, read on the forward strand.
CATACTGAAATTCCTAGACATGTTTGTATGGAGAGCCTACAAGTAGGAAGTAATATCTAAAATATTATTTTACTGATCTTAGCAACAGTCTTAAAAAGTTACATTCAGTGCAACACTGAATTTGCCTGGGTCACTTTGCCATTTTAAGTACAGGAAGATTTGGATGGTGTCATATTTCACTGATAGAAAATGTTGCTTATATGGAAATACATGATTTTTATTTCTGAACAATGCTGTCAGTATAGATATGTTCCAGGTATGCGCAGCATGCCTTACCATCAGGAATAGTCATAAACCCTATTCCAGTATAAACCAATTCAATGAAACTTTGTAAACTGTTGTGTCTATACAGCTCTGCATTTGCTCTATACATATATGAGGAAACATTTAAAGAACTATTCTTTAGGTATTAATAAAAACTGCAATGAATCATATTTGGTAGTCTACCAAAGAATATGTTTATGTTGTAAAAGGCAACACACAGTTTCATCTTAAAATTACAAGGCCATTTTGCTCTTATAAATACCTTTTTCACTGATATCTATGTATATGTATATGAATATGAATATGTATATGTATATGTATACATGTGTGTGTGTGTGTGTGTGTGTGTGTGTGTGTGTGTGTGTGTGTGTGTGTGTGTGTGTGTGTGCTATTATCAAAATGTTGAAATGAAAACTATTTCTGAATTATGTTATTGAATCATATTATCTAATTTATTAAAGTTGTTTTGTCAAAATGTCGAAATTGGTATATGCGAATGTTGACATTCAAAAACATTGAAAGAGTTCAAATTTAAGTAAATAATTACGTTTCGGTGTTCTTTTCTCTTTCTTTTTTTAATGCACTCTCCGGTGTATTCCAAGTAACATAACATAGATTGATTCCAATGTGCTTAAACTTGTGCTCCTATTAAAACAATGAAAGTGGATTCCATTTTAAAACAGAGTTTTCAGTGAAGTTTCTTTACAGTTGAAATACTATTGATTTTGCCATCACTGTCTTTATCGCTGTAGAACAACTGCTGGTAATGCTTCTTAAAAAGAATTTTAATATCTTTTGTCATTCCTACTGCCAAGTAATTTTTCAAAATGTAAATGTAAAAGGCTGTTCTTGATGTATGTAATGGGTGTGTTTTGTTCCTGCAAAGCATACAAAAGCTACTCAAGATTTTTTCCCCTAAAACTGCAATGTAGTCTGCATTAACATGAATGATGTCACTCCATTAACTTGATATCTTAAAGTGATATCCTTCATATCTTAGAAATTTTATTTGGTGAAATCAACTAATAATGTTACCTTAGTGCATTATACAAGTTGCTTTTATAAAGTGCAATGTTACATAAGTTTCAGCATAAGGCTTGAATTTTGCCATCAATTCCATAAAACAAGATCAACAAGAAATATACTTTAAATGTATATCACAGACATAATGATATATATCACTGCTGTTGGGCAATTCCGTCATAGTAAAGTAAACCTTCATTTACAAGTCAGACATAAAGTGGAACATGTAAATACACAAAAGCATCCAGTTACACAATGAAACTGAATAATCTCCATATCACAGTTTTGTAGTATTCCCTTAATCCATGTACTGACATCCAAAACATGTAATTATAACTGAAAGCAAACAGTCCATGAACACATTTCTGTAACAAACATTAGAAGGAACAATATTGAGCAACTTTTTCAATAAATCCACATAATGTTAACTCCTCCCTTCTGGATAACAGCCGCTCAAACATTGCCTCTTATCAAGTAAGCGTTTTCTTTTAAGAGAAATCTGCTCATGAAATATTCTACATGATTCTGCTCCAGCTGGATAACATGCAGTACATCTAACATATACAATTTCTGCTTCTCCAGTAAGCTATGTAACCGCCTGTGCCATCCCTCTACAGCATTTTGACTTCTCAGATCCCCTAAAGTGCACGTATCCCACTGATTCCAAAATTTTATTTCAAATAGTGGTGGAATCTTTTTGCTGGTAGCATTATGTATGCCATGCCTTCTTGGTATTCCTGTAATGTAATTTTCTATAAAGTAAAGACATAATGGCTTACCTGTGTCTGACATATCATTCTTCAACTCTGTAAATGTTGGCAAAATACCATCGAGTAGCAAGAAAGCTAATGCAGGAATCTGCTTACATAACATAGCAAAGTGTGTATTACTTCCAAATTCTGATGCCAAATGCAGATTCTGTAGTTGTCTCCACACAATTTGACACAAATGCAACTAACAACCTTTAGCAAGACTATTCAGTAAATTTTGCTTAATACTATTCCCGGCTCATTTTCAAAACCACTTAGAATCATATGCGGCCTTAATTGTAAGCTACACCGTTCATATAAATATAGGGGAGCCCTTCATTTGTTCAAACATTCAAATGTTTGAAACTCATATGGCCAACACCATATGAGCAAACGTTTGAAAGGCCGACAAATGGTAGCGGAGATCCCGCTACAGTGCAGGACTGCGAGATTCCCCTTTCCTGCATTGTAGTGAGATCTCAGAGTGAGAATATTAAAGTAGCAGGCTGTGTGAGGGTGCAGGGGGGCTTGCCTCCCTGCATAACACAGTTTTACTGTGTTTACAGGTAGGTAAATGGTGCTATTTCAGGATGTCAGTCTTTCGGAATGTCGATCATATGGTGTCAGTCATATGAAAGTCAGCATTCTGGATGGTCGACATTCTGAAGTAGACCCAAATATAGTACATGATTCTAAAAATGTCACAATTTGCCTCAGATAAAATGTCATATACAACTGGAATATTCTTTCGAGTGACAGCACCTTGTAACTTACAATGTATACTATATACCTGCCTGCATTCCTTTGTACTAATAGGGATCGTTCCACCTACAAGAATGAAATCATCAGAGCATAACATACACAAATTTCTGTCAGCAGTAATAATTACACTGGCACCAGTATCGTCCAGTGCTGTATGCTCATTAATGAAATTTCCATTTTTTAATGTCCACATATTAATTTTAAGTTCTCGTAAAGAACTAATATTGGCTATTAGTTGCTATTTTTTTTTTTATGACATACTCTAAGAACAGTCTGCTTAAGGGCACAACTATTTGCTAAACTATTAACTAGACAAGTTGATGTACTGGCTAACACTTCAGGTAAAATTTTACACAGATCTTTACAAGATTTCTCTGCACATCTTTTAAATACTCCCACAAGCTTTATACACATCAACCTTGACGGGGATCTGGTGCATGATAATGACTTGTACTCTTCTCTAACTGTTCACCGTTAATGACTGACACGGTTACACATCTCTCTCTCTGCACTTTTCTTATATTTTTTAATGCAATACTATTAATTTCTATACTCATTCCACTTCTCAAGATAATACTGATATCCTTTGATACATAATAATTTACATCCTTTCTGAGACAAAATAGTCTCGTAAATTCTTCCAACTGTACCAGGCACCAAATCTACACTTTCAGAATCCATATTGTAGTATATCCCATTAATCTTAACTGATGCATTGCATACCTGTACACTGTTAGGGAACAGTAAATGTTATTACTTTTAATTACCCAGTATTTGAGTGTTTGAACTCTTTTCCAACACTCTGAACTCAAAGCAATGAAGTTGACTGATTCGCCTGTAGTCCATAATCACTGTCTTGCTCTGTTTAAAGACGTCTTCTTTTACATGTACATCAGAACATCAATTCTGAATCAGCGAGTCAATGAAACTGTTTTCATATCATCAAAATAATATTAATGAAAAACATTTCTATTTTCTCTCATCTTACTTTGAAGACCTGCAGGTTGGATTTTTTATAACTTGACTAAAACAAATCGACATTAATAATTTCGAGTATGTGATTTTAAACATTTTGATAGTGTATATATATATATATATATATATATATATATATATATATATATATATATATATATATATACATGCACACATAATATACATAGATCCCCTTCTGAAGATCGAAATCAAATATAACTGAAACTCATTTTTGTGAGACAAAAATTGGAAAACCTTGAAAACCTGAACGGTGATTTTTTCCCAGGGTAAGTAAACACATGTCCAACATGCCCTTTTCTCCACTGTAGTGCAATACCAGAGTTGGTATATATACATATATATATATATATATATATATATATATATATATATATACAGAGAGAGAGAGAGAGAGAGTTGGGGGTGTGGGGTGTGTAGCCCCCCACCTAGGTGGGTTTTATTTACTATGGTGTGTTTTTGTTTAAGTCTGGGCAAGTGTTTACTTACCCTGGGAAAAATTTGCTGTTCAGATATTCAAGGTTTTGCGATTTTAGTCTCATATAAATTAGTTTCAATTATATATATATATATATATATATATATATATATATATATATATAGAAAGATATAGCTATATATATATATATATATATATATATATATATATATATATATATATATATCGATGTAGATAGATAGGTATGGGTCTATGTTATAACACTGAAAAGTCATAACATTAAAAATCATAAGGTCGTACCCATATCACTGAAAACTCATAACACCAAAAACTCATAATACTGAAACCTTGTAACACTGAAAACATTCTCCACAAGAACTATATCCTGAAAACATGTGTTTGCAGGGAGGCAAGTGCCCTGCACCCCCCCCCCTCTTACTTATATATATAATAACTCTAAAATCCCCCATCCATGTGAATGGAAAAAGAAAACAACACACAGTGAATCAGTGCTTCAGAGAGGATACAGTATGATGTTGACCATCACAATTCACACATATGATGCTAGATTCACTACCCTGTTAACTCCTATGATAAGAAATTACACTGTCATATACATTCTACACAATTCTATACAGTTCTACACTTTCCGGTGTTCTGAGTTTTCCGTGAAATGTGTTTGACCTTATGGGGTAGATGTTATGAGTCTTCAGTGTTATGATAGGGACCCATGTATAGATACAGATCCCTATCAGATGACAGAAACTTCATTTGACTCAATCCCATTTGACTGAGACCATAAGACTGAAATTTCAAAATGCTGAAAAATCACTTGACTGAAACCCATAATACTGAAATCTTACAATGCTAAATTTCAACATTCTGAATTGTAAAGTGGATGATATAAAACCAGAGAAGGTGGGGGGGTTACACCCCCCACACTCCCCAATGTGGGGGGCTGTGACCCCCCCAAACCCTAACTATATATACTAACTCCAGGATCGTACTACAGTGGGGAAAAAGATGCCCCCCCACCAGTCCTATGGTCTCAGTCAAATGAGTTTCAGTCATATGAGGTTTCTATCATTTGATAGGGATCCATAGATACATATATATATGGTTCCCTTTCACATGATCAAAGTTCTCTAAACTCGAAAGTCATAAACTCAAAACCAGAAACTAGAATTTAGAGAAACTCGAACATATGAAAGGGACAAAAAAAATTAACACCTTTCAAATATTTTTGCAGGGGGGGCTTCGCCCATCTGCACCCCACACCCCCCCCTACTTAAATATACCTACTCCGAGATCGCACTATAGAGAAGGAAAGGGAAATCTCCCATTCTGCGGTATACGTGTAACTGCAAAACAGAAGATGTTTCCATTCCTCTGCTATAGTGCAGTCACGGAACATTCACATTTAAACTGCTAGGGTACAGGGGGACCTGGCCCCCTGCAATGAGGTAAGTTAACTTTTTATTTTTCTAAACTTCACGCTCCCATTCACAATTTCGATTGAATGGAAGTTTGAGATTCTGGTCTTGAGAGTATGAATTTCAAGCTATTGATCTTGAATATTTATTTATTTATTTATTTATATATATATATATATATAGAGAGAGAGAGAGAGATACCTATATATATATATATATATATATATATATATATATATATATATATATATATGTGTGTGTGTGTGTGTGTGTTCTACTCATTTTCATCATGTAGCCCATATGTCAACCTCCGAAACATTGACTGCATAAAGTTGACAATCCAAACATCAATACTTTACCATGATTGCACCGAGAAAGAACTTCAATGATTAGAATTTTTTAAGGAAAAAAGAAAATAAATAACATAATTTTTTGCAGGGGGACGTCCTCCTATAACCCTTGCTAATTGTATATACTAACTCAAAGATCACACAATCTCTGGGGAAAGGGAATATTCCCCTACCCAGGAACAGTCAATCTTACACACATGTTGAGCATCTGCTTATATCGACCAAGTACATTCGATTAAACAGATGTCGACAATCATATCTATCTATCTATCTATCTATCTATCTATCTATCTATCTATCTATCTATCTATCTATCCATCTATCTACCTATATTTGTTTCTCTCTTTTGGTGTGTGTGTGTGTGTGTGTGTGTGTGTGTGTGTGTGTGTGTGTGTGTGTGTGTATATATATATATATATATATATATATATATATATATATATATATATATATATATATATATATATATATATATATATATATATATATATATATATATATATATATATATATATATATATATATATATATATATATGTATATATATATATATATGTGTGTGTGTGTGTGTGTGTGTGTGTGTGTATATACATGTATCATGTATGTATGCCTGTGCGCACACACACACACACATACACACACACACACACACACACACACACACACACACACACACACACACACACACACACACACACACACACACACACACACACACACATATGTGTGCACGTGTGTGTGTGTGTCTGTGTGTGTGGTGTGTGTGTGTGTATGTACACGTATGAATATATGGTTTAATGACAAATTGGTTGAAAGTACCAATTGTTAAAAGGAAAAAAAAAAACAATACAACTGACTAAAACACAGCTGAACATACATAATGGATTTCTGTTATTTGGAGATTGTGGTACAATAAAGATCAGGGAATTTGCACTTTACTTACTGTATTGCAGTCTTGAAATTGATATATATATATATATATATATATATATATTATTAGTGGGGGTTGTGGCAGGTACAGGGGACTTGCAAAAGCATGTTGAACTTTTTTTTTTGATCAGCTGATGATCACCAAATTATGTTCAATCACTTGCTATTTGATATGGTGAATTTTCAATGAAAAAATGTATGTATATGGGAGCACTCATACATATAATTAGAAGGAGTGTAGTGGCACTACCTTCCACATTGGGGTTGTGCAGGGTGGCTTGACCCTTACAAAAGAAGCTTTTTTTTATTTTGGCTAGGTTAAGATCCCTATTGCAAGTGATTGTTGTATGATTAGATTTGCACATTTCCAGCATTTCCACTGGGGCAGAGTCTGAGACAGTCTTGTAGGCCAGGCACAAGTCTCCTCTCAGCAGCCTGTAGGACACAGGGTACAGTGACAGGGTTTTCTGTCTTTCCACATGGGTTATTGTTTGGAGGCTCAGTATTTGCTTGGTGAGAAACCTCTGGGGTCTCTCGAGCTGTTGCAGGTGTCTGGTGAGGTACATGCAAAAGGAAGCTTTGTACTCAATTAATGGTCTGATGAGGGTCGAGTAAAGTGGGGTTATAACATGCTTAGACCTGGGTGTGATACTTATACTTATGAGATGTGCAAGGTAGAAGGCTTTCCCCATCACTGTTGCAACTTGTTCATCAAAGTTCAGCTTGCTATCAACCTGTGTACCCAAATCACATACCACTTGGGAGGTGTTGTCAATGCTGTAATTAACAGGAGAATCCACTTTTCCAAAGGGAATACTGATAGTTTTTTGCATTTAGCTTTAAAAGTGCCTTTGGCACCGATCATTTGTCTGCTTTAGTCCCTCCTGCAGTATGTTAACATTATTGGGGAACTCAATGATTGCACCCAATTTGCAATCATCAGTGAACTTGGTAAGCCATAGGCCTTCTATGTTTGCCTGGACTTCTGAGAAATAGATTCCAAACAGTAAAGGGCTTAGCACAGATCCTTGTAGTATACCACTGGTGACTGGTCTACTACTAGAGATGGAGTCACCAACTTGGATAATATATGTTCTGTCGGTGAGCCAACTGGCTACCCATCTAGCGATGTAAGGGCGTATCCTCAGCTGGGAGAGTTTCTCTAGAATACCTGACTGGGGGATTGTATCAAAGGCTTTAGATCGGTCAAGGTAGGCAGTATGCACTGTTTTTCACTCACCCAGGGCTTTGGAGACTTTCTTGAAGAAGTCTACTAGGTTTAACAAGCATTTTATACCTTTAACAAAGCCAAACTGGGTTGGATCTAGAGTTTGAAGGTTGCCTATGTCTGTGTTGATAAGGTCTGTAATGATTTTTTTCCATCCCCTTGCAGAGGAGGCTGGTTAGACTTATGGGTCTATAGTTCCCAGGGTGAGTTGATGCCCCCCCCCCCCCGCTTGTGCAAGGGGAATACTGTTGCTGTTCTCCGCTCTGCTGGAACATATCCAGTTCTCAGGCTGTGGTTAAAGAAAGCACTAAGTGAGTCTGCTAGATCCTGTTTTAGATTGTTTAGTAAGCAGCCTGAGATATTGTTTGATCCCATTGAATCCATATTTTTAGCCTTGGAGAGCACATATATAACCTATTCTCTAGAGATGATAGGTTGAGGAATGGTGTCTGGTATGCTTTGGGGTATGGCTGGTGGGACAGGGGGGTGAAGTTTGCATCATAATCTGTCAGTTAGCAGGTTGGCAATTTCTTCTGGTATAGTATAGATGGTACCATTCACTACCAGTTCAGCACATAGCTGGCCATTCCCTTTTAAATTTTGGACATAGTCAAAGAATGCCTTATGATTATCCTTAGCCAGGGTTGCTATTTTAGCTTCATAATTAGCTTTGGAGGACTTGACAAGACTGTTAGTTTGCTTGTTTAAGCTGTGGAGGGAATTCTTCCTCTCTTGAGTCAGTTCCCTCTTGTTCTTAGACATCAGTTTTTTCCTGTTGTTATATAACTTGTTTATACTTCAGGTTCACCACAGTAGCTTGTTTTTTTGGGAGGACCTGGTTTTGCTTCGATCAGGTACAGCAGAGTCTATACAACTGCTTAAGTGTGTTTATACAGAGCATTTGTGTACACCTCTGCATAGGAGTCGGTGTTTTCTGTGATTGAGGGGGGTTTCAAACTTTTTATACATTCGCTTAGTAGACCGTAGTTTGTTTTGGAATAATTTTTTAGTTTTTTGGTACCTGAAGGGGTGCCAGACCCAATAGTTACATCAAACGAGACTGATTTATAGGTCCGATCTTACTAGGGAGGGCATCACACAGGGGGAAATGCAGTGATCGCCTATGTTGGTGAGTACTAGATCTAGGAGATTTGAGCACCTTGTGGGAATATTGACTATCTGTTCCAGAGCATTTGTATTGACAAAGTCCAGGAACCTCTGGGTGAGCATGTTTGTGCTTGTGTGCATTTCCTAGTCGATGGAAGGATAGTTGAAATCACACACAACCAAGGTGTTTGGCTGTGTGAGGAGTGATGTGATTCTAATAGGTCCAGATATGTGGTATGCTTTTCTTGATTCATGGTGGGGGACCTATAGCAAGCAATGATTTGGTAGGGTATTTATATCTATATCTGTATATCTATACTACATGTGATCAAAATTTCATGTGACTGAAATTCATTTGACTGAGACCATGACATCAAAATTTCAAACTACTGAAAACTCAATTTGACTGAAACTCATAAGACTAAAACCTTAACAATGATAAATTTCAACATACTAAATTGTAAACTATAGACATGCACACATACAACACCAATGACTAACCCTTTCCAGAACTTAAAAACTGCTTACATACCCTCTTAACAGAAACTGGACAATATAAAACCAAACTAAGTGGAGGGCTAGGCCCCCCCATACCCCCAATATATACTAACTCCATGATCGCACTACAGTGGGGAAAAGGGCATATACATTTTACTTGCCTTACAGCAGTTTACACGCTCCCACTACTGTGTTGAAATTTAGCATTATTAAGGTTTCAGTCTTATGAGTTTCAGTCTAGTGAGTTTTCAGTATTTTGAAGTTTCAATGTTATGGTCTCAGTGAAATGAATTTCAGTCAAATGAAATTTTGATCGTGTAGTAGACCCATATATATATATATATATATATATATATATATATATATATATATATATATATATATATATATATATACACACACACACACATATATATATATATATATATATATATATATACATATATATATACACACAGTAACACACACAAAAACACACACACATGTGTGTGTGTGTGTGTGTGTGTGTGTGTGTGTGTGTGTGTGTGTGTGTGTGTGTGTGTGTGTGTGTGTGTATATGTATACTGGTTCCAATTGTTTGGTCATCGATCATTTTGGTCGACAGGTGTAAGTGCATTGTTGTTCAGTCAAACTTCTATTGTATCAAATGGACATTTTGTCAGGTATATGTTTGTTGAAACAGGTAAGTGAGATATGTAGTAAGTGTGTGTGTGTGTGCGTGTGTGTGCGTGTGTGTATGCATGCGTGCATGCATGTGTGCATGTGTGTGTCTATGTGTCTGTGTGTTTTTGTGTTTTTGCATGTTTGCATGTTTGTGGGTCAGGATTAGAGTAAGGGTTAGGTAATGAGATAGTTAATTGTGTGTGATGGTGAGTATTTAGGGTTAGTTTGGATTAGGTTAGATGATAGAATTAGCGTGTGTGTATGTGTGTGTGTGTGTGTGTGTGTGTGTGTGTGTGTGTGTGTGTGTGTGTGTGTGTGTGTGTGTGTGTGTGCACATTGTGAGCTTCTGAGCTATCTTGTGTAGTGATGGTATTGTAGGAAGTTTTTTTTTTTTTATTTAGATGCATGTTAGGGTTAGCCCCCCTGCCCACCTTAGTAATGTGTGCTAACACTAACCCTGTACCTGTACCTAACCCTAACCTGCGTCTAAATAAAAAAAAAAAATTCCCATAAAACTATCACTATGCAGACAAATTTTGGCTAAATGTGTTTGGGTTTTCGGTCATGTAATGAAAAGGAAGTTTGTTTCCTTTTTCTATGTACTGAGTGCTGATGGGTTGTTTTACAGATGTAATGATTGGTCAACATATTTTGATTGCTGTTTTATGTGACGACTAAGTAACATGACAAGCAATCATTTTATATATATAAATTTACAAAGTTACTGAAGTAAAATGTACAGTAGATAGGCCAAGTCAAGACAGGTTCATGCAGTTATAGTCCACTTTGTTTTTACAGAAGCACCTTGAATGTTATTAAGACAGCATCATCCTGAAAAGATAGCATTGACTAATTAATCATAAGGTATAGAATCTCTATTATCAAATCCACATCAAGCTTCCCATAGAGAATACAGACCCACTTATGCATAGTTCATTAGCACTTCTGCATTCACAGCTAGTGAGTGGCCATCTTGTCCTTGCACTATTAACTGATTAGAGGCAGAGCAACTTGAACAGCATCAGCAGAGCATGCTCATAAAAGCCCACACTGGCTAACTGTGTGGTTCAGAATCTTTATTTCAAATCCACTTTAAGATTCCCATAGACAACAGAGAACTATTTAACAGGCTTGTGTTTGAAAGCCATCTCATTTGGCTTATGCATAGGACATTAACTTAATGCTGGACTTTTAACTCCTGATTAATTGCAGTGAGTGGCTTTCTGGTGCTTGGTCACTTAGCTAGTTATAGGTATTCCACACATTTCTATGGCTAAATTGTCACCATTGATTTTGCAAGTCCTCCAGCGATCACAGCTGTAAAATGGTGCTTGGCCTTTAGATTCAATGTCAGAGCAGACCCAGTCAATATTTACAACTGTTGGGGGACCTATTAGTATGCTTTAGCGATTTTAAAACAACACCTTTGTGCCAAATATTTTGATATGCCAGTCCAGCTGTAATTGTTTGTCATGTACAGCATTATTCCTTAACACTTCATGACCACCAAGGAACTTTTAGCATAGGCACATTTTCTTGAACATATCTATCTATCTATAGGTCAATAGATACTGACAGAGTCATATATGGTAGCAGTTAATTTTGTTAACAAGTAAGTTAGTTGACAGTGAAATAGAGCTTCACTTTTTGTTGAATACCAGACTTGCCAGATTGTGTACAAGAATGTGTTTTGCTTGTTGGGCTGATTGCCCTGTTGGCTGTGTAACTGTGGAATTAGTATATATATTAGCCAGAGAATGTGGGGGTGAAGCCACACATTGAGAAGAGTAGGAAACCCAAAGCCCAACTCCCCCATGTAAATGCTCTTTTTCTGCTTTTGTGAATGTGTTTGAGGCTTTTGTCATGATCACAAGTGCAAGACTGTTTTCCTTGCATTTGCAGTCTTGCTGTATGTTTAATATATGTAGTCAACTATTAAATAGTCAATGTTTTGTGTTAGCCTGTGTGATGGTCAGCTACTGTTCCAGTCAATGTTTACAACTGCAGCATACATTTATATATTTATACATATGTACATATATGCTATAGGTGAGTGTGTGTGTGTGTGTGTGTGTGTGTGTGTGTGTGTGTGTGTGTGTGTGTGTGTGTGTGTGTGTGTGTGTGTGTGTGTGTGTGTGTGTGAGTGTGTGTGTGTGTGTGTGTGTGTGTGTGTGTGTGTGTGTGTGTGTGTGTGTGTGTGTATATGTGTATATATATATATATATATATATATATATATATATATATATATATATATATATATATATATATATAGCTATACTAATGATAAGATAGAATTGGTATGAATACTCTTAAAGTTGGTACTAGAGAATAATGTATTCATGTTCAGAGATAAGACCTAGTGGTAATGTAATGGTGTTGCGATGGGAACATCGTGCGCCAACAGTTCCGCGAATGCTGTGATGTCTGAGTGGGAGATGCAGAATATGGTTAAAGGTCCCTTTAAGAATAACATATTGTTTTTTCAGAGGTTTGTAGATGACCTCTTCCTTTTATGGAAGGGGTCATCAGAACAATTAATGGAATTTGTAAGATATATTAAGGATTCTACACAATTTCTTAAATTCACCTTGAACTGGTCACATACTGAGGTGAATTTTTTGGATGCTTCTATAGTGAAAGAAAGCAATGGTGACTTGAGTACAAAGATGTTTAGGAAAGAGTGTCACGTGAATAATTTATTAAGTAGTGATAGTATGCACCCCAAATATATCTTCAGAAATGTTATACAGAATCAGATATACAGAGCCTCGAGGCTAAATGCTAAGGAAGATGATTCTGAACAGCAGGTGGAAGTGGTAGGTGCAGAATTGATGGAAAGGGGTTATGATAAACGTCTTGTAAATAAGAATATTACAGAAGTGGAGAAATTAAGACATAACAGAGCTAAACTGTATTTTTTGAAACATTTAGTAGTCGATGCAATCCATGAAGAATGTAGAATACCAGCCCCTCAAAAACTGAGAATGTGCCTGAGTTATTCAAGAAATGTGAGGCAGTACCAATGTTATTAATAAACATTGGAATATTTTAACTACAGATAGGCAAGTAAGTTTGTAGGAGCACAACATCAGTTTACTTTTAAGAATAAGAAATCCCTAAAGAGACTGTTATGTACTGCAAGAGATCACGATAAGACTATAGGTATAGTAGGGACAAGACCATGTGGGAAATGTCAGTTTTGCAGTTATATAGCTACTGATACAGAATTTAGACACCTAGACTCAGGTGAAGTCCTTAGACTGAGGATAAGTGCTACGTGTGATAGTTTTCATGTGGTTTATTTGGCGGTATGCCAAGTGTGTAACAAATTTTATGTGGGCAAAACCGACAGACAATTAAAAGATAGAATTAGAGACTTTATCTTTCTACCACAGGAAGTCCTGGTGAAAAGAGAATTTGAGCTGTTGTGCGCATCAGTAGTGTAGCTAAGATGGGGGGCAAAGGGGGCAGCCACTCGAGGTACAAAATGTTAAGGGGTGCTATCAGCAGATCCAGTTCAGTCTTGTAGTCTGAAATTAAGTGCTTTAGCACTCAGTAACTGTAAAAACTGCTTGCTGCATATGTGACAAGCAGCATGCTACAGTCTAAATAGAACATTTTTTTTTTCATAATGACCTGCTCAAAGGTTTCTAAAATTAAGTGCTTTAGGACTCTGTATGTGCAATGTAGCAGCACATTGTGTGTAAACTGTCGCAGCTGATTGCTACACTTCTAGCAAGCAGTTGCTACAGTTTAAAAGGAGAGAAAAGCACTCCTTGAGATGTATTCAATTCAGAACTGAAGCACTGTAGCACTCCATGTTTAGACTATAGCATATAGCGGATGCTTGCTACAAACATATGAAGAAGCTTCTAAAGTTTAATAGAAGCGATTGAGAAGAATTTTTTTCTCCTCAAGTTTGAAGAGAAGATCTTTTTTTGTTACTGAGCTTAGAGGTGGAGGTGGCACCAAATGATTGGGACAAACCTGGAAGCTAGAATAGCATCTGGCATCCTCTGTTGGTAAAGGATTTGCTTGAATGCTGTTTGAGCTAAGAAGTGCACTTAAGACAGCCCTGAAAATCTGTTTGCACCCTAACAGTACACTGCTTTAACAACATTCAACAAACTTCTTCTACTGAAAATGAACTAAGTTACCGTTTGATTTTTCACATCTCATTGCATGAAATGGCAAAAGGATGGAACCTAGTGACTAGTACAGAAAGTTGACTGGGATCAATTTCTGACATGCCAGATTATGTAGACAAGACATTGGATAGATCCTTTAGAATAAGAAGGCCACACGTGCTAACAGGATGGCTGAAGCATCTAATATGTAAAGTACATAAGCATAAGCTAAAGGTAGGAGTGTTACAGTTGACACGTGAAGAGAACATGCACAGGTATCTGGACATATAATAAGTTGTGTGTAGGATTACTCCAGTGAAGATTGCAACACCAGGAAACTGTTATTTTCTATAAGTAGTATGTTGTTGTTGTGTCCTTTGGCTTTTCCCGGTTAGGGGTCGCCACAGCAGAGCTCCGGTCCGCTAATGATTGGCAGTAGATTTTTACATGCTGGCTTGCCGGGCCTAATGCACAACCATCAATGAAGGAACGCCCATTCATGCATGTCGCCACATAGAAGACGCTCTAACTAAGAATCGAATGGGCAACGTCTAACTGTGAGGCTATCAGGAATAAAACAGCAGGGTCTAAGTTAAAGGACCTCATGATTTTAAACGTGATATGTAAGAGAGGTTTTCAGTTTGATAGAAAAGGTAAAAAAGTTGTACTGACAGGGATATTCAGAAGAGGGCATTCAATGCTCTTTTAATTAGGGTACTCAGTCCATGCCTTCTGTGCAACAACAACAAGAAAAAGCAACTTTTGGAGAGGAAGCAGAAACAAAGGTCAAGGACATAAGGGATGTGAAAAAGGGGAAGCTTGAATCTGTGAGGAGATCAACTGAGACCTAGGCAACAAGGAAGAGGTAGAGGAATAGATAAACCACTCACAACTGAAAGTGCTGGGATGATTTCAAGGAGATACCAGATAGGGATCCCAGTTAGACAGAAATGAGGAAGCCAAGGTAAGTGCAGAGGATGCTGCTAAATTCCAAGAGCATGAAAATCAGATGTGATGAAGAAAATCATGTGGCATTACTAGGCACATACATCAGAAGCTAGAGCAAGAGAAAGAAGATGCATAGAAAAAGGACCGCAAAGTAAGGGAACTGAGATTTGAGCTGGAAGTAAAATTCATCTGTGTTCAGATAATCATTTTTGATGATTCATCCATTGTAATTCCCACTTCCTCATCTCTCTCTCTCCTTCCCTCTCTCTCTCTCTTTTCATTTGTGCTTCATCTGATTAAGAACCTATCACGTGATAGAAGAAGGAAATGCAGACTGCTACTGCGGCAACTGATTAAGAACCTATCATGTGATAGAAGAAGGAAATGCAGACTGCTACTGCGGCATTAGAAGACAGTTGAGCTTATCCTAGCAGCTTCACAGCCTGTAAAAGTGAAGAGCTCATGTAAGGGAAAAAGCAAGAAGGACACTTGCCATTAAGACCAGTGAAGCTGCACTTGACCATGTAGAAATGTATGTACATATATATATTCAACCATGTCATGTTGTATTGTGGTTTATATTCAATGGTGCATAACCATAAAATATTAACAGAATGTTGACAGGCAGCATAAATAGTTAAGTAGCTTAAACAAAGGAAGAATTGAAATTTATTATAAACATAAACAAGTCTGTAACCATCAGTAAGGGAGCCAGCCTGATATCTGGAGAACTTGGTGAATGACATTGACTTTAAACTGCTATTACTTCATAGGATGACAGTTTAGGTAAAGAGTGGAATTGTAACTGGTTATAGGCTGTATTCTATTGTCATAATGGAAACATCAGTGGTGAATCTCTAATATGATTTACCTATTCATGTTCTTAACTGCAGTTGCAGTCCTGGGCCTTTGGATTTAGAGAGCTGGAAGCTGCAAACTTAGGCAAATAATGGGGAGCCATATCAAAATATAGTATATAAGATGGCTTTAACCAATATGTGTCATAAACTTCAGCACTGCTTGTACTTGTTCACTGCTCAGCCCCACCAGTATGCCGAATACCTTCAGATTTGAGGGTCTCATTCTCCATCTTCATGATCACATTTCAGTGGTTGCTTTTGTCCATGTTTTTTTTATTTTTTTGCAAAATACTGAAGTGGCTTGCCCTATTTAGATTAATACTAGCTAGAAACTCTGAAAACTATTTTTTAATGTAAGGAAGTTTTATTTTTTTTTTAACTGAGTTAACTTTTTATTGTTAACTTTTGTGCAAACATTTAAAAAGTGTGTGCGCATGTGTGTTGTGTGTGTGTGTGTGTGTGTGTGTGTGTGTGTGTGTGTGTGTGTGTGATACGTGCATGCATGTGTATAAGGCAGACCTTATAACTTTCCCTTTTTTCAGGCCTGATTTACCCCTGCACATTATGTGCCTATTTTTGGAGGTTTGTCTCTATTTTCAGGCTTAGTTTACCCCATTCACAAAATTCTTGAATCCCCCTCTTCACGTGTGATTTTTGAAGCTGTCTATTACACAGAAAACCACACTATATGACCAACATACTAGTGACAAAAATAAATTAAAGAAAGAAGACACAAATCTTACCTCTCCCTTTTTCTGAAGCCAGAATAAAGGATTGTGTGGTAGAATTTTACAATCCAGTTCACTAAAGTCTACAAGTTTTACACTGTCTCTTTGATAATGTGCTTATATTTTCCCATCATTTTGTCACTCCTGTTTTTATCCCACATTGCTGCTGGAAAAGGGAAGAATGATGTGCTACTTGGTACAGGAATGTTATGCTAGTTAGATTTTTGGCTGTATAGCTCTACTTTTCAAGGGCTTTGGCTATTATTTTCAGTGTCCACAGGTTGAGTAGTATGGCATGAGGGCACATGTGTACATGCATGCATGCATGTTAAATTATTAAAAATATTGTCAGATACAAGTATATAAGTCTTGTCTTATGAGTAAACAAGTATAAGATTACTGAGTGTACTACGCAATATTCCATTATGAGAATGGGTATATACTAAAAAAGCAGTTTGCTACAATTTTTTTCAACATACCTTTCAGCAGCCGACACATCATGGTGGAAAGTCTTGCCATCTGATATAGAGGTGATGATGGAGTTTGATGCTAACCAAAGTATATGTCATCCTGCCTGTTGTAATAAAAAAAAACTACATGTAAGTGCTGTTATATAAGGTTATGAGTGCATCTCATAAGACATCACAGAGGCTTTATATTGGCAGCATTTTCAAAGATTTATCAAAGCCCATCATGTGGGCTCTTGGCCAATTCACTGACAAACTCACAGAGGCATTCATTCTTTCTGGACCTTAGAGAAGCTCCTTGCTCTTTGTATCATCCATTCTAGCTAGAAAGTCATAAGAACATTGGTTTTGACTCTGTTAATACTACTTGAAGCGCTGGCAACCACACTGACAGGCACTTCCATGTAGTAAAAGGCAAATAATCAGTCATCTCCAATTCCATATAAATAAGAAGTGCTGTGAGACCACATCCTAGGACCAGTACTCTTTTCAAATAGCATTGAAAATCTCTCCCTAACTATCCCAGAATCAATACCTCAATCTACACCGGTGCCACTGTCCTATTGAAAATAACATCAGCTAGCATTCTAGCAAAACAGCTTAACTCACTCAAGCCTAAAATGCCTTTTTTTATACTTCCATACTGCCTTATGCCATTCAAAACCTTTTTGGGGTTCTGGCTTCTTTAACTAAGTGACTTACCAGCTAATAATTGGTAGTATTAGAAAGGGCAAGGAGTTATTACTAAAATAACACTAAGGCTGTTAGTCTTGGATGTCCTACAGTGCAGAAATTAATCTTTGCTTGCCATTTATTATTCATATTTACAAATTAATGTTCATATTTTCATAACTGAGAGACCTATGTGTTATTGGGGTGTATGTGTGAAATACCAATGTCAGAGACAGGATAATTCACTGATAATACTGGTTTATATCTCACTATACTGGAAATATTCCTAATTGTTCACTACTAATTATAAAAATAAGCAATATTGCCATATGTACTTCAAAAACCAAGTCACTTACAAAGCATTGCATGGCATCAGATGAAACCTTATATGTTGTTAAGAAAACTGTCTTTGATATTTGCACTCTATATTGCACATCTTGGGAGATATTCAGTATTAGTTGTTTTGCTAATTATACAAGTAAACATATATTTTCATATTTCTGCAAATATCTAAATATGCATACAGTTATAGAAGAATATCTTGTTACCATGTGAAAGCTTATATATTGTTAAAAAAATGTTACAACAAAATATATCTAGGTTGTATAGTTTACAATATATGAAATTTTGCTTGTGAAAGCTTACAAAAAATATAATGTTGGTTTTGTATGCATTATAATATATATTACACTATTTATGGGAAAGACTTTGAATACACAGACTATTATCATTGCCAAGACTGCACACACACACACACACACACACACACACACACACACACACACACACACACACACACACACACACATACCTTTCATGCCATTTATTGTTCATAAAATATTTGCATTTGTTTGTTTTATGTTTTTAATTTTATTTTTCAGAAAATGGTCTGGGATTCAAGATATGTATAGGCTGCCAGAGGTGTGATGTTCAATACCACATAAGCATTGATGAGTTAATACCAGCAATGCTTTGGTTCATTAACAGATAACTAAGTAAACTGAAAAAAAGAAATATCCCATTATTTCTCACCATACAGACCTTATAGACTTCTCCATAGCACATCCCCATCACCCCAATCAACCTAAAATTAAAAAAAAAAAAAAAAAATGAAACAGTAGCTTAGACTACAACTAGACCAGATGCCTTCACTGAGTTCCAATCTGAACTTACTCTACAACAAAGGTTCTACATAAATAAAATTAGCCATTTCAGTCTGACTCTCCTAACCTTTAAATGCAGAAAAGCCATTGTTAATGAAGTTATTCTTTGCTAACCTGAAGTTTCTCCATAATCATTGACATTTTTTTCTATAAAAGGCAGACCTAAATTAAAAGATCTTGCAGATTTATGTTTCTATCCCCCTCTGTTTCCAAAAGCATAAGTACATCCTTGCACTCAGAATCAATTTGCTCCCTAGTCATCTTAGAGTAGTGCTCTTCTTGTCCCATCATCCTTAAATTGATTCCCATTAACCACTGCTGGCCCTTTGTGCACACTGTGCACTTTGCACAATCATGACATATTGTCTGATCTTCACTTACCTCATATTTTCAGTCCTTTACATCAAAAGGATATTAGAGGATAAAGCTTTCTCTAACTTTGGGCCAAACCTCTGGAATACCTTAGCCTATTTTATTAAAATGGATTTCAGAATTAAGTCTTTTAGTTTCCTAAAACAGGAACTTGGAATCAAACCTAAATGTATTTGCTGTACTTCAGAATTTCAGTGAAACAGCATATGTGATTTACAACACGGCCTGTCCACTATTCTCTTCTGACTTGCCTCTTCCTTTCTTTTGTATGATAATAATTGGACACTCTAAAAATTGATCAGACGTGTGATTGTGCATGCAAGTGTGTGGTATGGACGTACAACAGTAGCATGGCCAGCCACCCGGCGGTGTGAACTTTGACTCTTGATGATTGTCATTGTTAAAGTGCACTCTGACCCCATGTGCAAAAATTGGAAAGTTGTGGGTGGATGGATGTTTGTGTTGACATACAGTGCATGCTAAACCTATTGTATGATTGCTGACAGTGCTTTTTATTTACCCAAGTCATGAGTGAAAACGGTTCAACCAGGATCAATTTGTCTAGGTGTTTTAAAAAGGAATATGTGAAATGGATAAGGTCACATCTACAAAAACTAAAGATGGATGCATTTTGTGTAAAAGCCCTACTCAGTTATTGGACAATTACCATTTGCACTGCAAACCAAATAAAAAAAAAAAAAAAAAACAAACAACAAAATACAGAGTAGATATGTATGTCATCTTTTTATTTGGAATTATTCACAAGCACACACACTTAAAATGGATAAGTACTTTCATCCCAGATTAGTGGAACTTCATAAGATCCATGCACTCTTCAGTTTACACCTTTAATATGGAAATTATAGTGAGAATAGACAAGTGCATTGTGGTCATTGTTATTTATGAGCTTCATTTATACTGGCACTATTGACATTATCTCCCTTTTTGTTTGTTTTGTTTGAATAACTTCAAATTAAAAGCCTTCTCAATGGGTTAAAACCTGAAAAGAAATCAGTGTATCACTTAGCAGCATAAAACAATTCAATAATTCATGGTTTTCTGTTCAGGATGATCCAGTAAGAATGTTCCTACATACTTAATGAAAGGGCCAATGGGGTTTGCAATTCTAAAGTTTCAGTTGCTCTGACTGGTGTAGCTAGAGAGCTGCTAATTGGGATTAGGAGGTCTATTACACAGTCAGCATGATTTTGTAGGAAGCCTCCTGGTTGGAGGATAAGATGTAGACTCCACCAGTCAGCATAAATAATTCCAGTGTAGTATAACGGAGAGTGACCAACCTTGCTAAACAGTCGCAATGCTACAAGCTCTCTGTGGTGAGGAAAAATGATGCTGTCATTTTCTGCCATCTGGAATCTTTTTCTAATCCTTGGATTCCTTCATGTTTTTTTTTTTTTCCATTTTGGTTAAATGCAAATGGTACACTATTTCAGAAGCTGGAATTTTTAGTCACTACGGCACTGAAAACTAACTTTTTGCAATTGTTATCTGTTGGGGTGTTTAACTTTTTAATAACTGTTATGTATAAGGTGAGGGCTGCCTGACTTACTACAACAAAAGTAAAAGTAATTACATTCCACATCAGAAATTTGTATGATTCTTGAATCAGACAAATATATCTGAAAGTTGCCAGACCTTTCCAGACCTATCATATTTCACCAGCTTCTTTGCTCCTTCATTTCAGTATACCTTCATACAATAATCACTGGAATCTGTAGAAAAATTCATTAATTTGGGTGGCTGGGCCATAAAACGTCAGTGCATCCTGCCTTTAGTCTAATTTATCTAGGTTCTGGTGTTAATAATATGTAATAAAGCGAAGTATTGGGATGAATTTGCCGCAATACTCTTATGTACCATTTAGTCATTGTGCTAGGAAATCTGCATTTAATGTAAGGTAGAGAAAGAAGTTTGCAAAATGGCAAGTTTTATGAAGGTTCTCTTGAGTGTTAATAACTGCAGTTTTAGTGTTTGTTTTCATTAGAACATCACCAGTCCCTTTCTCCTTATTTGTGAGGAGTGAAGAGCCTATGTGAGACATCAGCATATGTCATTGATTACTTACATCTGCTATATGTCACCAAGTGTGGCAAAAAACATTTTGTTTCTGAATGAATGATTATGTAATCAGTGTAAACATAACTCTTATCCTTAAGTTCAGTTTCTTTTTCACTGAATAATTTTCATTTGTATTGACTGCTTTATATATTTAACCCCTCTTCAAAAATGAGCTAACAAAAATAGCAGAGGTTTATTAAAAATCCCATTTCTAGTCCTTCAACAATTCCCAGACCTTCCCCCATTCTTCCTGGATCATCAAACTTGCCAGTTCAGTGTAGCAGCTCTGCTCTTCATTTGTGAGTTACATCTATTAGTTCAAAGAGATGGTAAGGCATTTGTGTTATTTTCAGACTGTCCTTAAAGTTTCTTTATTGGACAAAAGTAAGACTTTACTGGCAAAATAGAAGTACTTAGCAGCTAGTTTATATAGTGCTGTAGAATAACCAACTCAACCCAATTCTTCACTTAAAGATTTGTCCAAAAACAAACACTTTGGAAAAGAGTTACAAGTCAGTTAATAATGTGTGCACTTAAATGACCATTTTTACAGCCAAGTATAGTAGCTACCATCTGTGTTTCAGTTCAGTATGAAGATTACTGTCAAAAGTAGACCTGGAGATAGTTAACTTTCTGCATTCAATTTCTCAAGTTTTATTAATGTTAGGTTTACTTTTTTGTCTGGTATTAAAACTGAAGAAAGGCTTGTCCTTATAATTTGAAATTCCATCTTCCTCCAGTTCTGCTAGCCGTGCTGCTGAAACTTGGAGAATACCGAAATGAATAAAATAGCTGTAAATCCTCAGGAAGAAGAAAGAAAGCTGAAAAAAGTAACAAGAGACTGCATTAAAGTATACTCCAAAGTGTTTTCAATCAAAGAAATAACAGAAGCACTGTGAAAAGTAATAAAAACGTCAAGAAAAGAATCAAAAATAGCAAGCTGTGGTCTTGCTTTAATATGAAACATAGTCACTTTCATATAATAGCACAAAATATGTCCTAGCAGCAGCAAATCTTACATTTGGGGATAAACGTCACAAAGTAAAAATAATGTATCATTAGTACAATTTTAGTAAAGAGAGATTCCTTTCTGAAACATAAGATTTAAACATACAAAAAATGGCAGGACTCATGATTTATGGCAAAAAGTGGAAGTGAAGATAAAAGACATTATAAGAGTTTCTGAGCACTAAACAACATCTTGGTGATATTACGGGGAAAAAATAACTCTGGGATAAGAGCAACTACAGTGGTGTTTAGTTTTCTTTTAAGGGGTATGGGCATGAAAAATAAGAGAAAAGAAATGGATTAGTGCCGTGGATTTGAATTTAGTTTAAGGTAATCCAGGACAGGAAAAGAAAGAGAGAGATTTAGATGCATGTATGGTCATAAATGCTGGTGCACAGACAAAAGGTATGTACTGAAAAGCACATGAACCCAAGACAAATGCCTAGGACATCATGTAGGTATAAACCCTTATCTGCAGCATGGAGTCTAATGAGCACATGTACATCAAAACTAGGCTGCAGTTGAAAAATATCACAGCATATATACCAAAGGAGGAAGGATTTATGCTGTCAATAACATTGCAAGGCCATTACAGAGGCCCATTATTAAGTTCATAAAATAAACCAGACATTACTTATAATAAAAAGGATGACTGCAGTTGCCATGAAGACAGTACCACTGCCCCTCAGAACAAGATACAGTTGAGTCTATCAGTGTCAGTATTGTATCTAATTGCGAATAAAAGGCTCAGTACACATTACCACCCATTCAGTTTGTGATATAATGTTGCAGTACATGGCATCCATGCCTAATCACTATAGCTGATAGCAAAAATTATGATAGCAGTCACCATATTGACCTTCAGCACACTCCAAAGGCTGGTTGTAGCTTATACATGTATCTCCCAAGCCTCAAAATCAGGTTGCGAGAATACCTATGATGAATGGATTTCATTACACTCTAGGTCCACCCAGAGTCAGTGGTACTACTGGCTGCATCTATCTGGCAATTTGTGCACCCAGCACACATGATAATTCTGCTTATTTCAATTACTTCTAATTCCTTGCTGTGAATATATGAATGTGTAGGTCTTATCTGAACATCATGACATTTTCATCAATGTGTGTCCAAAACATTTAGGTACCGCCATTGATAGTGTTCACAGCACAATGCATTCCCAAAACGTATAATACCACACAGAGAGTCATTGGTTGATGGAGCATGTTCATAGCAGCTATGGCTGTACACACCTGTTTTCAGAACCACAATGCTGTCACAAGAGGAGGAGGAATACAACAGGACATACCACCAGACACCCAATATCATCATATGTATCACTGCGTACCTTAAAATGTGAATCTATGGTAGAATGATTCTAATGACTTCCAAATGAGTGACTCAGCAAATCTGAAAGGTTCAGTATGCTGCATATTGCAAAAAATAATTGTACACACAACCTGCAAACAGGTGTGTGCAGCCATGGCCACTGCTGCTGCAGTGGATGTATAAGCTAAGCATGTAGCCATACTATGTGGCACTATGAATGCCCAGGACTACATTAATTGCACAGTGTCAGGCAATGAGCTTGCCACTATTGTGGACCACAGGCATAATACACTTCTGGAATGAATGGTTTGGTACTGTCTGCTCTTTAGGGAAGTTTAAGGGGTGATTGATACTGTTGACACTGATAACAGCCATTTGTTGCGCTGTATCTGCATATTCATATCAGATGATGCCATTTGTTGTACTGGATCGATAGATAAAGAACACAATGGTATAAGTATACAAGACCCTGTCTCCAAGAAAGCCTTAACAGTAACAGAGGGGGGCACTGCAGATGCTGATGATAACTGACTTTGGTTAGGATACACCAATGAAAACATACCTGCATTGCTGAAATCATGATGGAGCACCTTATATTTGAAACTAGCAATGATACCAGCTGGTCATAGCCTATCGCTGCTGTCCTCCGGGTATCATTACTTGCACAGGAAAGGGTGCTGCTGGCATCATCCAGGGTAGTACATCGCTGACAACCATCTGTTGATCAGACTCTGTCAGGAAACACTACATTGTATCATCACTAGTGCTGTAAGCAGAAAATGAATCAAAACTATATGCATCATTCCCTAATTCAGAGTGGTATATAATGAAGGAAAGCCATATAATGACTTTGTAGCATATGTGATGCACCATTTTTGAAGTGATATTCATCAATATGTCACCAGTGTGCAAAAAATATAAAGAACTGCACAACAAACATACATGAAAAATGTGTATATGAAGCATGTGATGTAGGAAAAGATGCAGGACATATGAGCTCACTGCCTCCCAGACTGTCACTCTCATTCCATAACTGTGCTGTGCTGTCCCTGGCAGCCCACTGTAATGGTACAAGCAGAGCCATAATAATGCACAGGGATACAAATGGGTGAGAAGACAATGTGATAACTGTCCAGCTAAGTGTGTCTACACAGCTGTCTCTGCACTGTACTCATCTTGAATCCATTCTTAATGCCACTGATAGACACCTGAGGCAGTAGTACCACAAGCACCTTAGCTGAATGCCAGTTCCCACACGGACACTGCAGACCCACATTGCTTCTGCAATGGTGTATCCATGACCACCTATGTCCAGTCCTTCAGTAATTTAACTCATTCACACCTGGTGTCACTAGAGTGTCACACCTTCAGTAGCCTAAACACTTTCTAAGATTCTGAAACCTTTTTTGTATAATCAAGTTAAAGAGCATAAACCAAGCAAATGTAAACTTCTTATGAGCAGTACATGCTTTTTAAAAGGTGCAAACAGCAATGTGTTCAATAAAAATGTTTTCTTTACAATGGTAGAAGCCAATGTACTGAAAGGCTTTACACCAATACTGTAGCACATTATAATGCAGAAAATCCAGAATTATATGCTTCTCCAAATTTTTAACTTTCCATATATTGGAAATTGTATCATCTAAACATATAGTGTCAACAGCACTATTGCTCAGGAGATGTAAATATTTACTTGATGGCACAAAATTCCTTCCTGTTGTTTGCTTATTGAAATATTCACATAACTATGAAAATTATACGTATTTGCATAATAAACAGTATAAATTACACTCCATATTTCTCAAGCTGTACACCTAACAGTGCAAGTATCAATGACAAATTTCTCCAAGATCACCGGAGGTTTTATCTGATGTCTTGCTGTGGCTTGTAAGCCAGGTGGGTTTAGAAATATTAATATACATGTGGAAATGTTACATAGCTTCATAATAACTAGCACACAAACAACAGCTACAATACAGTGCATCATATATGTATAATGGCAGTGTGGGGTTTTGTTTTCCACCAAAATATGAATGTAAATATGAAAATATGAATAACAAGTGATGAACAGTGGTATGTATCTCCATTGCAATATATTGTAGATTTAGAATCTTAGTTTTATTTTATTTCCTACACCTTTCACTTTCATGTGAATAATTTATTTTGCAAGTCACTTAATTAAGGAATCCAGCCCCAATAATGTCACAACACCATAACGATCTAGGGATGTTAAAAAGAAATATACAAAATGTTGCTATAGTTGTAAATGGATTAATACAACAATGATATTCTGATATTGCTCATCTCAAATCATCTACCATGTTAATCCCACAGATTCTTTGCAACCTTGTCCAGGAAATGTGTCCTATACTCCTAAAATTCATTGAAAAAATACTTAATTCTCCTCTTCAGTAAAGTTTATGTCAATGTCTGTGTGCCCCAGGCATGGCCTTGTTGTAAACATAGAAGATAGCACACTAATGGCTATTACATCAACAGAAACATCTGACATAAAAGAGCATACACTAATGGTTACTATTGTAGCAGAAATATGTGTAATGACAACTCAATAGCTTAGTATATGTAAATAAACTAGACATGTATCAGAAGAGAAAAAAAATAAAACAAAATTTATGCTCTGTTGCCATGCACTAGTGCAATCAACTCTCTCAAACTTTTTTGTATTAGAGAAACATCCATACAAGGCACCAATGCCTTATACCAGCTAGATAAGGAGATTTAAATGGGTACCAGAATGCAAATATATGCATCAGAGTTGGTTCACTGCATATGCTCTTGACTTGCAAGTCATGTAGTTACACAATGTTTTATGTATTTGTTTGCTTGTTAACCAGGGAGGTGGACTGATCCATGAACCCCTTCCAGCCATGTCCAGAAAGAAAGATACAAAATAATCTAGTTAAATGTATGAGTTTGCAGTCACATGCAATAAAATGTACAGTGGCAAATCAAACAATAGTAAAAAAATATATATAAAGTGTGTTTCCCACGCTAGGTAAACAAAAAAACAAAAATACTAACACCAAGAATATCATTTCAGGAATATAAATGAATATCAAAAGAGTATAGATGGAACAGTTCAAATGAAAGACATGAGACTGTTCACCTCTTAGAGGTCATCTGTATTTATCACTAATGCTGTTTGCCCCATGTCACATCATGATGTTGAAACCCTGAATGGTACCCTAAGATTTGTTTCATTATTTGCAGATGTATGCATCACTGAGGCAAACAGACAGACATATGTTGCACCCATCAGCAACTCCTGAGGTCCTGTGAACAATATATAAATGTCTTTACAGACTGGTATGTGTCTTTATGTATATTCTCTGCATGTGCATCTTGGTGCAATTTCATCAAAATAACATTAGAAACAGACCATTCCCAGACAGGGTGTGGCATTGCTGCAGTAGCCCCTCCAATGCGTACTTTGCTCTGTCCAGTACCATCTGTATAATGCATCCCCTGACAATATGCATCTGCTTTTCCATACAGCTTTGCGCCACCCACTTTGCTCCATCAGTCACCATCTGCACAGTGCACTTTCTAATGGTGTGCACTGACTATGAGGTATACATTGTGCCACCTGCTTTGCATCATCCAATACTATAGTGCATACCCCAAAAATGTACATCAGTTGTAGGGCATAGCCCCCATTAGTGCTCACTTTGCTTATCTAGTGCTATCTGCAGAGCTTGTCTCTTGAACGTGTTTACTGCCTGTGTGGTATACCCACAAAACATGCATTTTCACCGTCCACTGCTACCAGCACAGTATATCCTCTGATGCAATGCTGAGTGTTATTAGTACATAGCACCTACTTTTCTCCATCCATTGTGATCTACATTATATATCACCTAATGGGTTGCAGTAGCTACTGTATTCTCATAATCCCTGCTTTGCTACATTTAGCGCCATCGGCATACTGCATTTTCTATCAGTCTGTACTGGTTGTGCTGAGTGCCCACATCACACCTGCTTTTTTCACATCTAACTCACTGCACAGAAAGTATTTCATGCTCAACATGCATCTCCTGCTTTAAACTGTGCACTTAAAACAATTAAACTGTCTGTAAATGTCTCTACTGTGATTGTGGTGTTCACCCCCCCAACTTTTTCCCCTTCCCAATAAGTTTTTAATAGCACAAAAAGAAATACAGCCAAATTGCTCCTGCTGTATGGGATCCCCCACATACTTCATTGCCCATGATCTGATAAGATCTCCCTCACTAATCTACACCCCTGCTGTAATTACCTCCTTCTAACTTATCGCTGCACCCACTCAGTCTGCACTGCTGATAGTTTTTCTTCTGTGACATCTGCCACTCATGAATCTGCCACATTAAGGTGGCCCCTCTACAGACTTCTCTAATTACCAACCCATCGTCATTCTCTCTCCCTTAGCCAAAATCCTAGAAAAATACATTAATCAACAATTCCTAAACTACCTCCTCAACAGTAACCTCCTATCCAACTCTCAGCATGGTTTTCGACCTGAACATAGTACAAATACTGCACTAATAATTTCTCCAACACTGTAAGCCTCCCCAAAACCAAGGCCTTCTCATTTCTTCTGTATTCCTCAGTATGTCCAAACCATTCAATATGGTTTCCCATCAAAAACTTCTCAATAAACTAGCAACATATAATCGTAGTCCATCATCCTTATCCTGGTTCACCAGCTATCTCTCAAATAGACAGCAGTTTAACAAGTGGGAAAATAACTTCTCCCTCCTACCAATTTCTGTCTGAGTTCCTCAGGTATCCATCCTCGGACCTCTCCCTTTCGTCATATTCACCAATAACCTTAGCAGTGCAACCCAACTAGCCTCTGTCATCCAAGACTCTGATGATTCCTACCTTATCTGTTCAACTCTCCACATTCCTTGAACTGCAAGAAAAAACATAAAAAAATCATTCCTAGACATAGAAAACTACCTCACTGAAAACCAACTCATACTTAACCCAAAGAAACCCAAGTTTATGTTCTTTTCCAATAATAAAACCAAAAACAATTACCCTCCAGTCACCATCTACTCCTCCATCTGCACTAAAATCGAACCAGAAGATCACACAAAACGCCTAGGTGTCAAACTAGACAACTGCCTAAAATTTGACAAGCATATATCCCTAACAATAAAAATGTCCATATTAAACTTGGCTCACTCTATAGAGCCAAATGATACTTAACTAACAACTCCAGACTAGCCACAGCTAGATCCTACCTACTATACACTCACTTTTACACTTCCCAAATCTTTACCAACCTACACAAGTCCAGTTTAAGCAATCTAGAGACTTGCTACAATAAAATAGCAAAATTCACTGCAAACCTACCCCAGAGATCTCACCATTGCTCAGCACTAAAACAACTCAACTGGATTGAGCTGCCCAACCTATTACACCTGAATCAACTAACCTTTGCCCACAGCATCATCCATAAACCTGATAACTACCCTGCTATAAAAGACCTAATTCAAGCAAAAACCACCCCTAGGGCCCTTCAATCAGCAGAGGCCACCAAAGCAGACACCCAAACAACTACCACCTCAGAACACAACACCTGCAACACATAGACCACACAGTCAGAGTGTCAAGCAGTCACAGCCCTTAAGGCCAAACACAATGCCAGACACACTAGTCATTGGTGACTCCATAGTCAGACACACTGACGTCCCGCTCACCAGACTGAGTAAGGAGAAGGTCACAGTAAGCTGCCTGTCGGGTGCTAGAATCCGCCACATAACGCATACACTCAGGTCTCTCAACAGCAGGTACAAGTACGACTCAATCATTGTCCACGCTGGTGTTAACGACCTGAGACGTACCTCCTTGGACTACATGAAAAGAGACATAGAGGAGCTCTCTGATTATGTAGCCCAAGCAGGTATGACCCTGACCTTGAGCAGTATCCTACCTTCACCAAGAATGATGCCACAATACAGAGATAAGATGATCAGCTTTAACAATTGGCTTAAACTCTGGTGTCATTCAAAGGGGATCCAATGTCTGTCTGCCTGGGATGACATGCTGGACAAGCCACGCTGCTCCGCAGGGGGCGGCTGGCACTTGTCACCCTGGGATTCGGATTTTGGCAAAGGCTCTTGCCACCCCATAGTGCCTTTTTAGGCAAGGCTCAAATTCTAAACCTACCACCTAGAACAAAACAAAGAAAAAACTAAGGGTAATGCTGCTCAATGCCAGAAGTCTCAACCTCAAGATGCACGCACTCGAGGCCCTTCTCAGTATGGAGAACATCGATGTCTGTGCTGTGACAGAAACCTGGTTCAAGGCTCCTGAGAGCACCCCAGCACTATCAGGTTTTACCTCATATCATGCGTTCCGCCCCAAAACCCGGACAATACCAAGAAAGGAGGAGGGGTATCCATATTCATCAAGGACACCCACACCTCAAGATTGGTGGCATCGCACGATGCATTGGAAACCATCCAGGTGCAATTAACCATAGGCAAGACTGCTCTGCAATTTGTAGCATGTTACAGGCCACCCTCAAACTCAGGAACCTCATATGGCCTTCCTGAAAACACTGGAGGGATAAATGTATCTCCAAACACCATCATACTAGGTGACTTCAACTACCCTAATATAGACTGGGAACACTACTCAAGCCCAAACACTCTAGCCCAAAAGTTCCTGGAATTCATAAACTCAAATGCCATGGAACAACTAGTCACCATCCCCACAAGAGGAGAAAACATACTTGATCTCATCATCACGAACATGGGAGCACAATGTTCAACGCCGAAGTATACCCCTCACTGGTGAGATCTGATCACAAACTAATCTCGCTGGAGGTCCTCAACCCGCCCCCCACCGAAAAGAAAAGACCACAGTAAAGAACTTCTAAAGCCGACTTCACACTTCTAAAGACTAGTGTGGTCTCCTTTAAGGCCCCTGAGCTGGCGGTTAACATTACTCAAACCGCTGAATCACTTACAAATGCCTTCTACTAGCACCTGCAGGGCTGCATGGATCAGGCAATCCCAAGCAAAACAAAGACTCTTTGTACCAAAGGCAAGCGTCCAGTCTGGTGGACCCCAGCCATAAACAAACTCTACAACAAAAGGAGAAAGCTACTACAAGATAGAGCAAAATCCTTAAAAGGTAAGACACCGCTGATCACTATAAGTAAAAGCTAAGAGCTCTCATAAAATCATCCAAAGCTAATTTTGAGAAAAAAATAGCTAAGGACTCTAAAGACAACCATAAGGCATTCTTTAGCTATGTCAGAAACCTAGGAGGAAACTCCCAGATATGCTCAGAATTAGTTCAAAATGATGTGAAGATTACTGATCCTACAGACATTGCCAACATACTGGCTGACAGGTTCAGTGCAAACTTCCCCCTCCCCTAAAGGAGAGATATCTATACCAAATGATTGTAGTGCCCCAAACATCTCTAACGCCCAGGTGAGAACTGCTCTCTCCAAGGCAAAGAACACAGCATCCATGGGACCTGATGGTGTCCCCGGCTGTGTGCTCCATGAACTCAACGAGGAATTAAACCCACAGTTAGGACAGCTGTTTAATCTTAGTCTCACCTCGGATACGCACTCCAGGAGTGGTGCACAGCGACTGTGGTCCCACTCCACAAAGGCGGTGCCTCCACCGACCCTGAAATTACCGTCCCATTAGCTTGACAAGCCTTATCTGCAAAGCCATGGAGAGGATCATAATGGATCTCATAAATAAAGACATAGGGAACTTGCAGACTTTGGATCCAACCCAGTTTGGCTTTGTCAAAGGCAGATCATGCCTTTTAAACTTGGTTGACTTTTTCAAAACAGTCACCAAGGCCATTGATGAGGAAAGGCAGTCCATACAGCCTACCTAGACCTGGCGCAGCCTTTTGATACAATACCTCACTCCCGTATCATTGAAAAACTCATCAACTTAAATGTAAACCCATACATTACAAGATGGGTTGCAAACTGGCTGAGTGACAGAACCCACAGGGTCAGAGTTGCTGGCGCCATGTCAGACTCAAAGCCTGTCACAAGTGGTGTCCCACAGGGCTCAGTCCTGGGCCCACTCTTGTTTGGCATCTACTTTTCTGAAGTACAAGCAAACACAGGAGGGTTATGGCTGACAAAGTTTGCAGATGACTGCAAACTAGGCCGAAGTTGAAAACACATCCAACACAGATATCCTTCAGAAGGGTCTCACAGAAACGGATAACTGGTGCCAGAGCCATGGCCTAAAGTTAAATGCCAAGAAATGCATAGTCATACCCTTCGGGAAAAATAAGGTTACCCCTAGCTACCATATAGGTGGCAATCCACTGAACACAGAAGAAGTTATTAGGGACCTGGGAACCCAGGTTGACAGTAGCCTTTCATTCGACACTCATATTGCTAAATTAGTTAGGAAGACCTTCTACATTGCCCACCTTATCATGAAGGGATTCACATCTAGATCAAGGGAAGTCATAGTCTCCCTATACTCATCACTCATCAGACCAATGATCGAGTACAATGCCCCATTCGAATGTATCTGACCCGACACTTGCAGCAGCTGGAGAGGCCACAAAAGTTCCTCACCAAAAGGATAAAGGGTCTCAAAAATCTGTCTTATGCTGCCCGACTGAAAGAACTCCAGTTATATTCAGTTGCTTACCGCTTGCTCAGAGGTGACCTATGCCTGACATACAAGGCCATGTCAAACCCAGATTTGATGAACGTGCTTCATCTCAAAAAATCTAGATCCCTCAGAGCCACAAGGGCGGGAGACTTAAACCTCGACACGGTTATTAATAGGACGTGCTGGAGGGATAGATTCATCACCCAAAGACTCCTATGCTGTGGAACAAAATCCCGGTTTATGTGAGGCAGAGCACCTCGCTGGCCTTGTTCAAGAGGAATCTTGACCAATGGATGGGAGATCGCAGATACACCCCAGGGTTACCTCAGTGTCACTGCTCGACAGAGGCACAGCAAAATAATGGGCATAGTTTCTCCAAACTAAAGGGGTGGCGTAAGCCACAAAACTATGGGCTAGGCTTATAAATGCCCTCGGGCAGATAGCCTAGTATGAACCTATGAACCTATGAACCTATAAACTGCTCCTAAAGGTTATTAAATGCCACAACAGCAAAGGTGATTATCTGTACTCCAGTAAATATCCAGACCCTGGAATCTCTTTGCCCAAGTTATCTTAAACAACAACGGCAGCCACAATTTCAAGCTACAAGTAAAAGAACACTTTACAAGTCACTGGCTATGCTCCTGCACTTTCCCAGGTTAAGCTCTAACCCTGGCCAAGTAAACCCTAATCTGATTCCACTCACCTCCTGCATCTCATATCTTTTCTTATATAATTTCTGTTATTTTTCTGTCTAACTTCTTCTTTCAGCTTTTCCTGGTTAGGGGTCACCACAGCGGATCACCTGTCTTCTCATGATTGGCAGTGGAGTTTTACAGTGTCGGGTTGCCAGCCCGGTGTCCAACCTTCCACAGAAGGCACATACATGCACGCACTCACGCCTAGGACCAATTTAGAGTGTCCATTCCACCTACAGCATGTCTTTGGGATGTGTGGGGGGGGGGGGGGAAACCAAAAAAGCCAAGGGGGTCACAGTAAGCTGCGTGGTTAACGACCTGAGGCGTACCTCCTTGGACTACATGAAAAGAGACATAGAGGAGCTCTCTGATTATGTAGCCCAAGCAGGTATGACCCTGACCTTGAGCAGTATCCTACCTTCACCAAGAATGATGCCACAATACAGAGATAAGATGATCAGCTTTAACAATTGGCTTAAACTCTGGTGTCATTCAAAGGGGATCCAATGTCTGTCTGCCTGGGATGACATGCTGGACAAGCCACGCTGCTTCGCAAGGGACGGCTTGCACTTGTCACCCTGGGATTCCGG
This sequence comes from Protopterus annectens, assembly GCF_019279795.1. Classification (NCBI taxonomy): domain Eukaryota; kingdom Metazoa; phylum Chordata; order Ceratodontiformes; family Protopteridae; genus Protopterus; species Protopterus annectens. The sequence continues at coordinate 307,219,497 of NC_056731.1, forward strand.
ATTTTGGCAAAGGCTCTTGCCACCCCCATAGTGCCTTTTTTAGGCAAGGCTCAAATTCTAAACCTACCACCCTAGAACAAAACAAAGAAAAAAAAAACTAAGGGTAATGCTGCTCAATGCCAGAAGTCTCAACCTCAAGATGCACTTTCGAGGCCCTTCTCAGTATGGAGAACATCGATGTCTGTGCTGTGACAGAAACCTGGTTCAAGGCTCCTGAGAGCACCCCAGCACTATCAGGTTTTACCTCATATCATGCGTTCCGCCCCAAAACCCGGACAATACCAAGAAAGGAGGAGGGGTATCCATATTCATCAAGGACACCCACACCTCAAGATTGGTGGCATCGCACGATGCATTGGAAACCATCCAGGTGCAATTAACCATAGGCAAGACTGCTCTGCAATTTGTAGCATGTTACAGGCCACCCTAGCAAACTCAGGAACCTCATATGGCCTTCCTGAAAACACTGGAGGGAATAAATGTATCTCCAAACACCATCATACTAGGTGACTTCAACTACCCTAATATAGACTGGGAACACTACTCAAGCCCAAACACTCTAGCCCAAAAGTTCCTGGAATTCATAACCTCAAATGCCATGGAACAACTAGTCACCATCCCACAAGAGGAGAAAACATACTTGATCTCATCATCACGAACATGGGAGCACAATGTTCAGCGGAAGTATACCCCTCACTGGTGAGATCTGATCACAAACTAATCTCGCTGGAGGTCCTCATCCCCCCCACCCCCAATGAAAAAAACCACAGCAAAGAACTTCTCCAAAGCCGACTTCACACTTCTAAAGACTAGTGTGGTCTCCTTTAAGGCCCCTGAGCTGGCGGTTAACATTACTCAAACCGCTGAATCACTTACAAATGCCTTCTACTAGCACCTGCAGGGCTGCATGGATCAGGCAATCCCAAGCAAAACAAAGACTCTTTGTACCAAAGGCAAGCGTCCAGTCTGGTGGACCCCAGCCATAAACAAACTCTACAACAAAAGGAGAAAGCTACTACAAGATAGAGCAAAATCCTTAAAAGGTAAGACACGCTGATCACTATAAGTAAAAGCTAAGAGCTCTCATAAAATCATCCAAAGCTAATTTTGAGAAAAAATAGCTAAGGACTCTAAAGACAACCATAAGGCATTCTTTAGCTATGTCAGAAACCTAGGAGGAAACTCCCAGATATGCTCAGAATTAGTTCAAAATGATGTGAAGATTACTGATCCTACAGACATTGCCAACATACTGGCTGACAGGTTCAGTGCAAACTTCCCCCCCCCTAAAGGAGAGATATCTATACCAAATGATTGTAGCCCCCCAAACATCTCTAACGCCCAGGTGAGAACTGCTCTCTCCAAGGCAAAGAACACAGCATCCATGGGACCTGATGGTGTCCCCGGCTGTGTGCTCCATGAACTCAACGAGGAATTAAACCCACAGTTAGGACAGCTGTTTAATCTTAGTCTCACCTCCGGATACGTACCCAGGGAGTGGTGCACAGCGACTGTGGTCCCACTCCACAAAGGCGGTGCCTCCACCGACCCTGGAAATTACCGTCCCATTAGCTTGACAAGCCTTATCTGCAAAGCCATGGAGAGGATCATAATGGATCTCATAAATAAAGACATAGGGAACTTGCAGACTTTGGATCCAACCCAGTTTGGCTTTGTCAAAGGCAGATCATGCCTTTTAAACTTGGTTGACTTTTTCGAAACAGTCACCAAGGCCATTGATGAGGGAAAGGCAGTCCATACAGCCTACCTAGACCTGGCGAAGGCTTTTGATACAATACCTCACTTTCGGGTATCATTGAAAAACTCATCAACTTAAATGTAAACCCATACATTACAAGATGGGTTGCAAACTGGCTGAGTGACAGAACCCACAGGGTCAGAGTTGCTGGCGCCATGTCAGACTCAAAGCCTGTCACAAGTGGTGTCCCACAGGGCTCAGTCCTGGGCCCACTCTTGTTTGGCATCTACTTTTCTGAAGTACAAGCAAACACAGGAGGGTTATGGCTGACAAAGTTTGCAGATGACTGCAAACTGGGCGCCCGTGGTTGAAAACACATCCAACACAGATATCCTTCAGAAGGGTCTCACAGAAGCGGATAACTGGTGCCAGAGCCATGGCCTAAAGTTAAATGCCAAGAAATGCATAGTCATACCCTTCGGGAAAAATAAGGTTACCCCTAGCTACCATATAGGTGGCAATCCCTGAACACAGAAGAAGTTATTAGGGACCTGGGAACCCAGGTTGACAGTAACCTTTCATTCGACACTCATATTGCTAAATTAGTTAGGAAGACCTTCTACATTGCCCACCTTATCATGAAGGGATTCACATCTAGATCAAGGGAAGTCATAGTCTCCCTATACTCATCACTCATCAGACCAATGATCGAGTACAATGCCCCATTCGAATGTATCTGACCCGACACTTGCAGCAGCTGGAGAGGCCACAAAAGTTCCTCACCAAAAGGATAAAGGGTCTCAAAAATCTGTCTTATGCTGCCCGACTGAAAGAACTCCAGTTATATTCAGTTGCTTACCGCTTGCTCAGAGGTGACCTATGCCTGACATACAAGGCCATGTCACACCCAGATTTGATGAGCGTGCTTCATCTCAAAAATCTAGATCCCTCAGAGCCACAAGGGCGGGAGACTTAAACCTCGACACGGTTATTAATAGGGGCGTGCTGGAGGGATAGATTCATCACCCAAAGACTCCCTATGCTGTGGAACAAAATCCCGGTTTATGTGAGGCAGAGCACCTCGCTGGCCTTGTTCAAGAGGAATCTTGACCAATGGATGGGAGATCGCAGATACACCCCAGGGGTTACCTCAGTGTCACTGCTCGACAGAGGCACAGCAAAATAATGGGCATAGTTTCTCCAAACTAAAGGGGTGGCGTAAGCCACAAAACTATGGGCTAGGCTTATAAATGCCCTCGGGCAGATAGCCTAGTATGAACCTATGAACCTATGAACCTATAAACTGCTCCTAAAGGTTATTAAATGCCACAACAGCAAAGGTGATTATCTGTACTCCAGTAAATATCCAGACCCTGGAATCTCTTTCCCCAAGTTATCCTAAACAACAACGGCAGCCACAATTTCAAGCTACAAGTAAAAGAACACTTTACAAGTCACTGGCTATGCTCCTGCACTATCCCAGGTTAAGCTCTAACCCTGGCCAAGTAAACCCTAATCTGAGTCCACTCACCTCCTGCATCTCATATCTTTTCTTATATAATTTCTGTTATTTTTCTGTCTAACTTCTTCTTTCAGCTTTTCCTTGTTAGGGGTCACCACAGCAGATCACCTGTCTGCTCATAATTGGCAGTGGAGTTTTACAGTGTCGGGTTGCCAGCCCGGTGTCCAACCTTCCACAGAAGGCACACACATGCACGCACTCACGCCTAGGGCCAATTTAGAGTGTCCATTCCACCTACAGCATGTCTTTGGGATGTGGGAGGAAACCAGAGCACCCGGAGGAAACCCACACGGCCACAGGGAGGACATGCAGACTCCACACAGAAGGCACCCCAGCCAAGGATCGAACCAGAGTACCTCTTGCTATAAGGCAGCAACACTAACCGCTGCACTACCGCGGCTACCTGCCTTATCAATTTCCTCTCTAACAACAAAAAAAAACAAAACTTTAGTATGATAGGTAGGTAAACGTAAATACATTTGTGGTTCAACCATTTCTCCATGTAACTCACTGTACTGTATTTGCTGTAACTGTATGCTGTAATCTCCATTGCTTTTGTATTTCACTTATTTTTGTAACATGTATTATTGTTGTTCTAACTGCATTTTTGTTTAACTCTCCATACCTTTTGTATTTCACTTATTTTTTAACAAGTATTATTACTTTATCTACTGTTATTAATACTGTTTTAAAATGTTTTCTGGAGCTTTTCTCCCCAGGTCTCTGCTGAAAAGGGGGTCCTGGCCCAGATGGACATTACCCGATAATCAAATGTAAAATAAAATAAAATAAATAAATAAACTCCATCTACATAATGTAAAAACTGATAGGTTGTGATGGCTATGTAGTACAGTCATATAGTGCTTTCTTTGTTCTATGCAGTGCTATATAAATAGTGAATCTCCTGATGGTGGGCATAGTGCCTGTCTGGCATATCCACATTGCAACCATTGTGCTCTTTGCACATGTAGCTCTGTCTCTAGAGTGTATATGCAGGTTATTACTCTGATGGTACCAACATACATTCTACAAGTATACATGGCTTCTTTAGCACATTATATATATATATATATATATATATATATATATATATATATATATATAGATACATAACTCTATCATTTAATGCTACCTAGTGTCACTTAGAAGTAGTGTTGCCAGATCAAGAGTGTTGCTTACATGCAAGAATTACCAAGTATTAGTCTCTACCTATGAATTGAGTTTGTGTATCTGTGCCTATGAAGTGTAGCTGTATGGTAATTCAGTGTTTCCCACTTTTTCTCAGTACTACAGCATTGTTAGAGGAACCAGGCAGGGAGTGTTCTCTTTTCTTTTTGTTATTTCAGTTATATTTAGAACCACTGGCAAAGAAAATAAACTGAAATTCAAGGATACAATTAGTATGGTAATAAAGAAAGTTGGCTTTATTTATAGATGACATTATTTTGTACCTGATAAAACCAGAAAAGGACATTTCAGTGTTGTAGAACATTCTGAGACCGTTTCAAGTCTTTTCAGGATACAACATTAATGACGATAAAACAAAGCAATAGCTGTAAGTTATTTATCCACATATGAACGGGTTCAGCAATACCCATATTTATGGGGACATGATAAAATGAAGTACTTAGAAGTATGGGTTAAAAATTATTCTGTTGTTGCAGCTAAGGATATGAGGTAAGAGACTAAACAAAAGTTAATGCAAAAACTGAGAAACTGGAACCACTGTTTTATAGGTATGGATAGCAAGATTCAAGCAGTGAAAATGGCATTAGTTCCTTTAGTTTTATATACAGATAAGACATATTTTTATCAACCAGAGGAGTAGTTGTGGATAACAATTAATAAAGTGTTCAAGGATTTTTATCTAAGAGGGGAAGAGAGCAAGTCAAGTGGGATACGTTGATCCTTCCAATAGAACAAGGTGGTTTGGGATTACCTGATTTGAAGGAGTACTTCAGAGTTACACAGTTATGGCTCCGATACAAAGCACAAGTAGAAAGCTATAATCCAATGTGGAAAGGGATGATTATAAAAAGGGGGAAGTTCAAGAAATAAGGAGAGACTGGGACTGTGGATGCAGATCCTTAAGGAGCGTAACAATAACCATACAGAATATTATTTTTATAAAGTAGCAGAAAGTGTTCGAAGCACTAAGCCAATACAGGAATGGAGAAAGGAGATTCTACTGATAGGGATGACTGCAATTAGGGTTACAGAGAATAGGCAAGATGGGGCTGGAATTTACTGGAGAAAACTGGAAAAGGAACCAAAATCTGCATGTCCAGCACTAAAAAACTATTCTACACAACCATGTTCCCAGTTGGTTATTGCGACCAAGTGATCAAAATCTCCTGGCTACAAGCCTAGCAAATCTGCTGGGCATTGCCTGTACTCATGCAAGGTTGCTAAGGCCTGGAACTCTTTACCTGCATCCATCAGGTCTACACCCCCCCCCCCCCCCCATCTTTTAAAACCACTCTGAAAAACTTCCTAGCTAAACGCTATCTTTGTTCTTCTGCAGAACCAGGATAAACTATATTCCTAAATGTGAACAAGTACCTTTTCATTCCTTATACATCCTTACTCTCCCTTCTTCACTTACTTTCTTATTGCTATTTAATTCTCTTCCCTGACTTTCTCTCTAAATATACCATAAGCCTGCTTTTCCCTCACTTTATATTGCAGTTCCTCTTTGTATTAGACAAATTTACCTTTAATTTCCCTACAAACTGTCTAATATTTCTTTAAATATTAAATGATTGATATATACCTTGTATCGATTGTTAACCAGTGTTTTTATATTGTCTAATTTGTTATAAGCATTTAAACTGCAGATGTTTTTGTTTTACTTTTGACGATTGCAAAATTATTGTTCTTAAAATGTTTTGTAATAATTTGGAGCTTTTCTCCTGAGCCCCCCACTGAAAATAGGCTTCTACCCAGTCAGACTTTCCCAGTAATCAAATGTCAATAAATAAATAAGTATTGGGAGCAAATAATTAGAGGGGGAAGGTAACAGAATGGAAAGAGGTCAAGAATGCATTTGCACATGCAACAAAACATATTGGGACAGAGTCTTTTATCTAAGTGATATACAGTTGTAAGGAGAGAAACAAAATGTTGCAATGAAAATTAATAATATATCAACAGGGGCGGCCACAGTGGTGCAGCGGTTAGTGTTGCTGCCTCACAGCAAGAGGTTTTCTGGTTCAATCCTTGGCTGGGGTGCCTTCTGTGTGGAGTCTGCATGTCCTCCCTGTGGTCACATGGGTTTCCTCCCACATCCCAGAGACATGCTGTAGGTGGATTGGATTCACCAAAATTGGCTCTTGGTGGGTGGGTGTGCCTTCTGTGGAAGGTTGGGTGCCAGGCTGGCAACTTGACACTGTAAAAAACTCCACTGTCACTCATGAGCAGACAGGTGATCTGCTGTGGTGACCCCTAACTGGGAAAAGCCAAAAGAAGAATAATAAATCAACAAGTGTAGAAGATAAACAAATAATTCTAATATCTTCTAAACGTACAACTTCATCTCTTAGATGGAGTCTTTTTACTTGGAAATTTTTGCATACATCTTTCTTCACATCACATAAAACTGAATTAATGCTCAAGCAGAAACAAGTTTGTTGGAGATGTAAACAAGAACTTACAGCAGATTGGCAACACATGTTTTTGACTGTACTGTTTTAACCCCTTATTGGAATAACATTAATCTCTTTTACAAGCTTTTTTTGGAGATAAATTTGGTTTATCTAAAGCTTTAATCTTTTTTAACATTCCTACTCCTATATATGTTAAAAAAATGAAATATTGCATTGTGTGGTCTGTACTATCTATAGCGAGAAAGACTGTAACTCAGAAATGGAAGAATGAATTTATACCTTCCTTCAAAGACTCTATAAATATGGCAACTGAAGTCTGTCACCTGGAAATCATTACAATTAAGTCAAGAACAACCAGGATTACCTCTTGCTACAATGTGTGAATAAAACTTAGAGATCTGCTTGACAAGCAAAAACAACTGCATTTTTAGATTTCATGTAATATATAATAACTTGAATGACTTGATGGTTAATGGACACTCCTGTAAATAGTTGTTTTTTTTTCTTTTCTTTTGCGTGTGAGGTTTACTTGAAAATTTTTCATTTATTAGTTCACAAATCTGACTGCAAATATTGTTGTGATTATTTTATAAATTGAAAATCCAATAAAAACTTTAAAAAAAGAATACATTTGGACTACAGGCAAGAGATAGGTTCATAGGTAGGTACTAGGCTATTGGCCCTGGAGCCTGTATAAGCTTAGCCAAAAAAGTTCCCTGGCTTTCGCCACCCAAGAAAGTTATTTTCCTGCACCTCTATCTAGCAGAGCCACAGAAGTAATCCCCAGGGTGAATTTCCTATTTCCCATCCAATTGTCAGGATTTTTCTTAAAGAGGGCTAATGAGGAGCTTTGCTTCACATGAATGGGTAGTTTGTTCTAGAGCATGGGAAGTCTCTGGGACAGGAATCTATCCCTCCAGCATGTCCTGTTTATGGTGGTGGCAAGGTTTATGTCCCTGGAGCGTGTGGCTTGGAGGGATTGGGGTTTCTTTAAGTGTAGCATGTCCAACAGATCTGGGTTTGACATGGCTTTGTATGTTAGGCAAAGGTCACCTCTGAGTAGGCGATAAGCAATGGAGTAGAGCTGGAGTTTTTTGAGATGGTCTGTGTATGGCATCTGTTTGAGGCCGGTAATCCTCTTAGTGAGTATTTCTGTGGCCTTTCTAGTTGTTGCAGATGTCTTGCGAGGTACATGCCAAATGAGGCATTGTACTCTATAATGGGTCTGATGAGGAATGAGTAGAGAGGAGCAATGACCTCTTTTTTTCTGGAGGTGAGCCCCTTTGTGATGAAGTGTGCCACATAGGATTTCCTGACTACTGTGGTGATCTGATTATCAAAGGAGAGACTACTGTCCACCTGTGTCCCAAGGTCTCTTATCACACTTTAGATGTTTAGTAGGCTACCACCTATGTGTTAGTTCATGGATACAGTGTTTTTCTTAAAGGGGATGACAATGCACATCTTGGCATTGAGCTTGAGGTCATGACTTTGACACCAGGCATTAGTCTCAGTGTGGCCCCTTTGTAGAATGTCCACATCATTAGGCAATTCTATTCTGGAACCTAGTTTGCAGTCATCTATGAATTTCATTAGCCAAAGACCTGCTGTATTAGACTGGACTTCTGAGAAGTAGATGCCAAACAGGAGAGGACCCAGGACTGAGCCCTGTGTTACTCAACTTGTCACTGGTCTGAAGTTGGATTTGGAGTCAGCTACTTTCACTGTGTGGGTACTGTCAGTGAGCCAGTTGGCAAGCCATCTTGTGACATAGGGATTTATGCCCAGTCTAGTGAGTTTATCTATAATTCCAGAGTGGGGGATGCTGTCGAAAGCCTTGGCGAGGTCAAGATAGGCTGTGTGCACCACCTTATCCTCGTCCATGGCTCTGGTGACTGCTTCAAAGAAGTCAATCAGGTTTAGGAGACATGACCTACCTTTTACAAACCCAAACTGAGTGGGGTCAAGAGTTTGGAGGTTACTTATGTCCTTGTTTATAAGCTCCAAGATGATACATTCTATGGCTTTGCAGACCAGGCTCGTCAGGCTAATTGGGCAGTAGTTCCCTGGGTCCATGGTCGCACCCCCTTTGTGGAGTGGGATAACCATTGCTGTGCACCATTCAGTAGGCACAAAGCCTGAAGTGAGGCTATGATTGAACATGGTACTTAGGTGGGGTGTCAGTTTGTTCTGTAGTTCATGCAGAACACAGCCTGGGACGTTGTCAGGTCCCATGGATGCTGCGTTCTTGGCTATGGAGAGTGCATTCTTTACTTGTGCAGCCATGATTACAGGGGCTTTGCATTCTTCCAGTATAATGATGGGCCCTTTGGGGGGGGGTGAAGTTTGCACTGAACCTATCTGCCAGGATGTTGGCAATATCAACAGGTTCTGTATATCTAGTGCCATTGTGCTGTAGCTCAGAGCAGATCTGAGTGTCACCATTGAGATTCTTGACATAGCTGTAGAATGCTTTGTGGTTGTCTTTAGAATCAGTGGTGATTTTATTTTTGTAACTAGGTTTGAAGGATTTTATGAGGGATCTCAGCTTCTTACTGAGGCTGACCAGGGAGTCCCTGCAATCAGGGGATTTTACTATTTTTTGCAACAGCTTCTTCCTTCTCTTGTAGAGTTTGTTTATGCCAGGGGACCACCAGATTGGCTTCCTTTTTTTGGAGGATAGCATCTTGGTTTTGTTGGGGATGGCACAATCCATGCACTCATGTATGTGCTTATACAGTGCATTTGTACAGGATTCAGCAGTCGTGCCTCTATTTTCCATCTGTATGGGTGTTGAGAAGCTTGCCACTTCTGTCTTAAGAAGCATGAAGTTGGCTTTGGAGAAGTTTTTTACAGTGGTTTCCTTAATGGGGGTGGGATATTGATGTCTAGGGTGATTAGCTTGTGGTCGGATCTGACCAGCGAGGAGTTGACCTCTGGCGTGGAACATCAGTTGCCCATATAAGTAATGAGCATTGCTGCCCCTGGTGGGGGTATGGACAATCTGATCCACGGCATTGGAATTTATGAATTCCAGAAAGCATTGATCTAATGAGTTAGTACATGAGTAGTTTTCCCAGTTGATGGTGGTTAGTTGAAATCGCCCATTATTAGGGTATTAGGCTGTACCTTAATATTACCCAGTATATCAAGAAACGTGAAGTGGGCATCCTGGGGCATGTCTTGCCCAGTGTTAGTTGCACTTGTATAATTTCGATGCATTATGTTGAGCAACTAGCCTGGAGGTGTGGATATCCTTAATGAATATGGACACGCCTTCTCCTTTAGTGTTTCGGTCCGGGTTAGGTGGTCAAAAGGTGTGGTATGAATTATAGCCTGGTAATGCAGAGGTGCTCTCTGGAGCTTTGAACCAGGTCTCTGTCACTGCACAGATGTCGATGTTCTCCATTTTAAGGAGTGCCTCAACTGAGTGCATTTTGAGGTTTAGACTTCTAGCATTGAGCAGCACTACCCTCAGATTTTGCTTGCTTGTACCTGTTACAGTGGTGAATTTGTCATTTAAACCTTGCCTAAAAAAGGAACTATAGGGGTGGTAAGAGCCTTTGCCAGTATCCAGAATCCCTAGGATGAAAGGTTCAGGACATCTCTGGCAAATCATCGTGGTCAGTCGATCATGTCATCCCAGGCAGACAGATACTGGATTCCCTTAAAATGACACCAGAAGCTTAGCCAATTGTTGAAGTCAATCATTTTGTCCTTGTACTGTGGTATCATTCTGTGTGATGGCAGGATGCTACTCAGGGCTAGGGTCATACCTGCCTGGGCTACAAGATCAGACAGCTCCTCCATGCCTCTTTTCATGTAGTCCAGGGAGGTACGTCTCAGGTCATTCACACCAACATGGACAATGACAGAGTCATATTTGTACTTGATGTGGAGTGACATGATTGTGTGCGTTATGTGGCAGATCCTGGCACCTGACAGGCAGCTGACAGTAACTTTCTTCTTGTTTAGCCTGGTGAGTGGAACATCAGTGCGCCTGACTATAGAGTCACTTATGACTAGAGTGTTAGGTACGTTATGCCGTATGGGCTGTAGCTGAGTGGCACACTGAGTTTGTGGGCTATGTGTCATTTGGGTTGTGTTGGGGGGTGAAGGTTGCTTGCATTTCTGCTTTGGAGGTCTCGGTTGTTTGGGCAGATTTTTATTGAGAGCCTCCGCGAATGTAGGCATGTGTTTTGTGCTTCTGTGTTTGTGTTTTGATGGTGCAGGTTTTGAGGGACTGTGTGATGAGTGTGGTGAGGTGCAAGTGTTTACCTTCTCCTCTTGACTGTCTAGTCCAGTCTTCGGTGAAGAGAGCTTTGCTTCCAGTTTGGCTGTATAAGTGCATCTCTCACAGGTTGTAGTGTTGGGTGGTAGGAGGAGAGGGTTGTCTGTGTACATGAGGCAATTGCTGCATTGCCCCAAGATGCCCAGATTCATCAGGTAGACAGGAGAAAACACCGGGAGCTGACCTTAGGCATGCCTGGATAGGTGCTTATTTATTAAGTACTATAAACTGTTTTCCTCTAGACAAGTAAGGAAAGTTGAGTGCTGTAGTAATTTGTAGCTTATTTAGTGCTTACAACAAATTCTGAACAAGTGCTGAGCTCAAAGAAACAGATTTGAGTGCTAAAACTAAAAAGCTGGCTAGTTGTAAGAGAAAATCTAAAGAGTATACTTTATGGCACCAGGAATAGTTTAACCCTAGTTAAGCGGGGGGTGCGCAGGAGACAAAAATTCCTGTATACAGCAAATCTGATTTTGGACTAGACTTCTTACAAGAAAAGGGGGAAACAAGCTTAGAATTTTTTTTCAGTAAAGTGGAAATGGAGAAAGCAGGAACAGAAGTTAATTCAAGGTTAAGAATCTGAGTGGGTTGGCCTTCACAAATGTTCTCTCTCTGTTAGATTGAATGAACTAATGACACTAGACTGGGAGGAGTGCCCCAGATCAAATATGCAGTATGGGCGGGCAACTAGAAAGCAACCAAGTATAAGAACACCACAACAATAGGGAGGCGGGTAGGAAACTTAAACTACTACAGCTACTAGCTGTAGCCACTAAATGAAAGCTTTAAACAGATGAAGGAGCAAGCAGACTCTAGAAAATGCTTTTAACTGCAAACAGACTAGACTAGAACACACAAACCTCAAAAAATCAAAACTTCACAGAAAAGCACGGATAGAGCCCTCACAAATAGAAAATACAACTCTCAAGTTGAGTGGTCATAGAATCTCCAAATGATGTCAACATCCTACAAGATGATTTTACACAAATAAATGAATAGTGCCAAAGTCATGGCCTTAAACTCAATGCAAGAAACATCTTTATTGAAGTATCACTTATTACTTATGGCATAAGCAATCATGTATTTATATAAATGAAAACACTCCCTTTTCAGTAAGAGTGATGTTCCTGCTAATAACACATCAATAACAACACCCTAAGTTCATACTCAGTGGTGAAAGGCCTGGGCACACAGGTTGACAGCAACCTTACTTTTGACTACCATGTCTCCACAGTGGTAAGAAGGGCATTATATACTGCTCATCTCATAAGTAAGGGCATTGCCTCCAGAAAAAAAGAAGTTATAACCACCCTGTACTCTTCCCTCCTCAGGCCAATAGCTGAGTACAATGCCCCTGTTGGTATGTACCTTTCCAAGCACCTGCAGCAATTGTAGAGACCACAAAGGCTCCTCACAAGGAAAATTCAAGTTCTTCAGCATCTGTCCTGTGAGGATCATCTGAAATCACTGTCACTTTATTCTGTTTCATACAGACTACTCAGAGGCGATCTCTGCCTTGCATATAAGGCAGTCTTTGACCCTGCTTTATTAGAAATGCTGCATATCTGTAAGTCAAATGGTACACGGGTTACTCACTCTAATGGCCTTAACCTGGTATGTGACATTAATAGAACCTGCTGGAGGGACAGATTTGTCTCCCAGAGGTTGCCACACCTTTGGAACAGACTCCTGCTTCATGTCAAGCAGAGCACCTCATTGGCCCTCTTCAAATGCAATCTGGGCGATTGGATGGGAAAATGTAAATTCACCCCAGGGGTTCCACCAATGTCCCTTTTGGACAGTGGCAATAGGTGCTGATCATGGAAATAAGGGAAAAATGTGGCTATGCTTGTAGGGGCCCTAGGGTCATTACCCTAGTAACCTCCTATAATCCTGTGATCCTATAACTATAGGAATCAATCAAAGGAGGTTAGAAAGGATTGGTAAGAGAGAGTGGATAAGCATTTCACAAAGAAACAATGGGAAGGTATATGTATGGCTCCCAAATATGCAACAAAGCCTAGAAGATTTAGGACTTGTGTTTATACCCCAAGCAGTCCCCAAAGAGTTTTTCCTCACGTAGATTGCAAATGTTGGAAGTGTGATGGAAGAGGAGGTAACTGGGAACATATTTCGAGGAGTTTTATGAGTTGGCAGATTTTAAAAATCCCCTGCTGACTACTCTGTCAGAAATATTGGGTGAACAAATTGGTAAAACTAAGGAAATGATTTATTTGATCTGTGATACAGAATTGGAATTGCTTAGACATAGTAAGGCCTTGCTGAGTTTATTCTGGTGGCTGCCAAAAAAGCAATTACTAGAAAATGGAAATCAAAGTCTAAACCAACCATACTAGAAGGAGTGTATATAGTAACAGAGATAAAAACAACTGGAAATGGGATCTTTAGAAAAGGGTAGGAGCTAATTACATAGACAAAAATGAAAACTGTAGAAACAATGCATGCAGAGTAATATTTTGGAGCAGGAATGAGGTTTAAGGGAAAGCAGGAATTGAATGAGCTATGTAATGGTTGATTGACAGTGACTGTACAGAAGATTATATGTGATGTACAATGTTTGCTGCTGAAGATAATATGTCAATATGGTTTGTTTTCATTTATATAAATACACGATTGCTTATGCCATAAGTAATAAGTGATACTTCAATAAAGATGTTTCTTGTTTTAAAAAAAGTACTGCAGCATTGTTGTCTTGCCTAGGCTCAAACAAGGCTGGACAGTGCAGTGGTTATGTTATACAGAACTGTGCAATTCCAACATGTTTCACAACATTCTAATTATGTTTGCATGAGGGGTATGTGTGTCTATATATATATATATATATATATATATATATATATATATATATATATATATATATATATATATATATCTTTGTATATATGTGTGTGTGTCTGTCTGTCAAGAAGCAACCTGTACACAGTGTATCACAATTGCATACACTTACATGTGTGGGAAACCTATTTGTTGACATCCAGTTAAATGGAATGCCATATGTTATAACTCATTGGTCAATAGGTTGGTTGAATTAATGTTAGAGTCAGAGAAGCGGGAAAAGGTAAGTGTTATGTTATTTCTCAATTTCTTTAACTTTTCCAAGCTTATACAACCTCATAGTTTGTCTTTCTTTTTTTTTGCCTGAAATATTGAGATACTGAAACTCAAACAATGGCACATTGTTTCGAGTTACAATATCTCAATATTTCAGACATTTTAGGTTCAATTAATCATCTGCTAATTAAACAAATTTTGATTATGCATAGTAAATCCGCTATATATGCATTACTAGGTTATCTGCAAATCCTTGCATGTATGTGTTTTTGTCATTACAAAAGCTGTGTGCCCTGCATACATTGCCATATAAATGATACCTTTAGCATCTTGGCAAAGATGTGCTCATGACCAGATATGTAACACTTATGTAACACTTATGCACATGTGCAGTAAAAAGCACTGCCACAAAATGTCTGCTCTGTGGACAGCAGCAGCTGTGTCACCCAGCCACAGAAGCACCAGCAGGCACTTCATGCAGATAACAAGAAATTGTAAAAGCGCCAGGAAAGGCTGACAGGAGCAAGAAAGAGCAGGGCAACACATACATTTACGCTTGTATTTTTGCTTGCTTGCTTATTTATTTATTTATTCATTTATTTACTTGAGTTTCCTGTTGACTGAGCAACTCCTGGGGCACTTATTTCATTATGAGCTAGATATTGTTTTCATTGCTGCTGTGTTCTGATGGCAATACTGAATATATTGACAAGCATGGGCTGTGTATGTCTATATTGTGTGTTTACAACTGTTGTTATGCTCATATCACTATGGCCAACAGGTGTATCGTGTTATCAATGGCTATAGAAATACACGTATATACTTCTGTGAGGGATGTGATCATTAAATATTGCACCTTGTACATCATTTGTTATGTCCACCTTTCACATAACCACCTTGTATGCATCTTGCCACTATGGCTTCCACTGTCACAGATCAAGCATGTGGTAGGTAGCACGTGCATCATGGTGCTGCTCAGTGGCTGTCCATAGCTGATACACTTTATTACACAGTATCACCTGAATCCAATTGGCATTCAATGCCACATGCATATTACTGGCATTGCTACAGCTGTGTTGACTTGTGCTTTGTTGCTGCTGCTAACATTTGGCCTAATTACAGCTGCATGACTGCTCCTCGGGTATACTTTACATATGTCATGCAATACTCTTTTTGTAGGTTGAGGGATGATGATATCCTTCCTCTGCCTTGCACTCTACCAGACACACTCACTCAGCACTGTGTAAACATATCTTCTCAGCTGTGGGACTATAGATTTGCCTTCCAGCTAGCATTTTGCTGCAGCTGTGCCTGCATGGTCATAGCTCACACTCAGCAGTAGCTACTTTGTTGCATGTCTTGGCATTTTTTAGTGCTGCTGACTATGTCATCATTTGTAGAACATGTCCTGAATGCTCCTTTGTTATCTCTTGCCTCTTGCTCAGTGTGCTTAGCTGTCCACAATTCACAATTTATTTGTTTGCACTTACTTGTCTTTAAATCATGCGTATTGTGCTGTGTTGACAATTCCTCGTATGCCCTGAAGAATGCTCTCTCTCAATATCATTCAAGAAAACTAATGAAGAAAAGTGATAAATATTAATACACAGTAAAAAATGAAAATGTCTGCCAAAGTAGAGGATTAAAGCTTTGAGCTGTTAAAGAGCTGCTTCCTGTAGTCTATGGTCTGATTCCCGCACCTTCCATTTGCCTGCTGTTTGACTCTGAGCAAGTCATTTAGCCAGTGCTTCCAGTATGCCTCTGAGAAGAAACATTTGTATCAAGCGGGCTTATCTAGCTAACAAATAAATAAATTAAAAAATAAAATTAATTGTGTTTGTAACTGGGAGGCTTTGTCAAGTGGAAGAGAAATAGGCTGCACCACTATTGAGAAAAAAAATGCTAGTAACCAAAAAATGCTTACAGCAAAAAAAGAATGCTGGGAACAAAAAACATGAACCAGAAACACCTGGCAATTAAAACAATAATGTGACATATAATCCAGGCAACGCAATGAATAAAATTAGACTTGTAAAGAAGATTTAATATACTTTACTTAAGCTCTTTCATCCCTTAACAAAATGGACTTCAGAACTAAAGTTACTATACACAACATGGATTTGAGTCCCTCAATATCTGTTTGAGTGGAAGTATAAAGGTGTTACATTGTTGAGAAACAGAATCAGCTTTTATATACTCCCAGCTTTTAAAAAATAGCTTTCATCAAGTGACAGAATAAACAAGACACCCCTTTCTAACTTACTCAGCATGGAGTTATTAGGAAATTAAACAGAAGTAACCATTTGTAAAACCTTCAGATCCATGCTTCTGAAAAAAGGAGACTCGTGTGATTAAAGAACTGTCCTCCACAGTCATTTGCCTTGTGAGTATAACTACATCATGTGCTAAAAGTCTGTTTCAAGCCCCTCACCAAAGCACCAACCTATGGTTGCTTCAGATTCCCTTTAATTTGTCTAGCTGGTGTCCATTACCATTCTAGCTTAACATAGGAGAAAAACATTCATCCAGACGCCGCAAACTCTTAAACACATTCCAAATCTTGCCCCCACCTCTGGGATAAGATCTAGTGATATTTCTCTTATTTGGTTTTGAAGTATTTGTCATTTATGGCACTTTATGGCCAGCATGTCAGAGGGAGGTCTTCACCAGGTACTACTTTATACCCAAATACACACAAAGAATCAACAGGCTGTACGCCACCTCAGTTTATTCCAAATACATCATCTGGTACCTCAGCCAATCGCCTTCTTAGGATATTTAGCTTTCAACCAAAGGTAACTTTTTTTACATGTGGACCCAGTTAATCACCAATTAATTAAACAATTATTTAATATACCTAATTAAATATCAAATGATTTGCTTAAAAAAAGCTGTTAATAACATTTTAAATACTACTTTAAATAACAATATGATTAACTTCTTGAATAACACTTATATTTAAATATTTCAAAAAAATACGTATTTTATAATCACAAACAAACTCTAGTAAAGAGTTAAATTAACTTCCAAGTTCAGACCTCTAGGATGTAAAGTTTTATAATTTAATATCATTTTACTATCTAACTCATTTAATTTCCTGGCAAAATCATCCTCTCTAACTAAATAGGGTTGGGCTAAGACACTAAAAAAAGAACATGAAACTGAACCTTGATGAAAATTATAAAAACTGATACTAAGTGAGGGGATACAAAGAGAGAGAGAGAGAGTAGATGAAGGAATGGTGACAGAGGTGGGAGAGCCAAAGAAAAGTCCTGTGCATCAAGTATGACTGCAGATAAAGGAAACACAAAGGTATTAAAACAGTTGACAGGATAAAATCCCACTGGAGCTATAGGTAATAAAACAAGAAAGTATGTATACTAACTATAGAAATTTTAGCTTTAATAAAGAGTCATTAACACTGACAAATTCTTATCAACAACCTTGGTGAAAATTATAAAAACTGATACTAAGTGAGGGGATACAAAGAGAGTAGATGAAGGAATGGTGACAGAGGTGGGAGAGCCAAAGAAAAGTCCTGTGCATCAAGTATGACTGCAGATAAAGGAAACACAAAGGTATTAAAACAGTTGACAGGATAAAATCCCACTAGAGCTATAGGTAATAAAACAAGAAAGTATGTATACTAACTATAGAAATTTTAGCTTTAATAAAGAGTCATTAACACTGACAAATTCTTATCAACTCAGGCAAACACAGCCTCAGTTTACTTTATCTTGTAAAAAGGCTGGCACCTCAGAAGTGCAGCATCTCCCTCCTCACAAAATTCACTGCAGGATAAGCACCCGATGAGGGAATAGAACCTGCAACCTTATAATCCCCCCCCCCCCGGATTAAAGACAAGTATCCTACCCATTGAACCACAGTTATCATTTATGAATAGTTTATAAGTGTTTACATATTCTTGATAAAAATTCTATGGTCATTCCTGGATTAGCATACTGACAGCACCACAGTAATCTTAGGTATACAATGTCAGTGTATTACTGAAGCTAATCATATTTTTATATGCTTATCCTATCTTAAAGGTAATCAACCTAACTGCTAATATCTGCATAGCACCTATGCATTTTTGCACAGTATTTCCATAAACAAGAAGGAGTGTTCCCCAGATGACTCCTAAAGTGTTTCTACATGATTTTTCTCCCTCTATCACTTTTGGCCATCACCCCCCCCCCCACACACACACACACACACACACACACACACACACACACACACACACACACACACACACACACACACACACACACACACACACAGGTCTTGAGTCCATTTATTCTTGATGCAGTGGGCCCTATCTGAATTGAGTAAGAGCCAACAGGAGGAAGGCATTAGCCAGGCAGCCTGTGAGGACTATGTGTCACTGTCTATCTAAGCATCTGCTGGCTGGTGAGGGAGGGTGCCCTCATACCAATGACCTAATGGACTGGATAGACTCCTCTACACAAGGACATCTATGTTTCAGGGTGGACCTTAGTTGTCCCCAGGTCAGGAAAACTACACAACACAACCACCAGACCCCATTCTATGCAGCTCCCTGTATTCAGTGCTCAGGCTGTAGAAGAATTTCTATGTTGTCCCTACCTTCATTCTCTAGGTGGCTAGTGTGAGCACAGCATCTTGTCTTCTATCCACCCCCAGTTTCCACATGCTCCCACACATATGCCATAGAGGACCACCCTCACTTTTGGATCACCAAGCCAATGTCCTATGATCTATGGCTATTGGTATTGTGTAAACTTCTACTAGCATGTGAACAGCTGGCTAATCAGAAACCATATCGCTATCTCCCCAGGAAAAGTGACCCTACATGAGCTGCTCAATCCTCCTGCACAGTGAGTTCACGTCATTTGGGACATAATCAGGGTTTCATCCAGCCAGGCACACCTGAACATTTTGAACAATGTGTTAACCAGTGAGTCAATAAAAATCTAAGCAAATGCATTTTATTTTAGTTATTCATCTTTTTATTTATCTATTTTTTTTTCATTTGTTGAACAGGTAGGCTCACTGAACACAAGTGTTCCTTTTCAAGGATGACATGTCCATAAATATATATATATATATATATATAGAGAGAGAGTCATAGGCATGTATCAGACTAATGACCACAAGGTCCTTTTTAAACCTAGCCATGTATCCCAAATCTCTAACAAGTTCTGGTTCCCTTAATCAGTGTAAGCAGGGGCTTCGGAGAGGAAATATTTACAAGCAGGAGCCTGAGAGATGATCCATTTATAGGTTGCCTGTGTCCATTACAGACATAGGTGCTAAACCAGGGTTGAATTTCCTGTTCCCAATCCAAGTGTCCAAGTTACACTTGAGTTGGCTAGGGAGGAACTCTGCTTCACATGGATGTGGAGCCTGTCCCAGAGAAGGGGTAGTCTCTTGAATATATACATGTCTCTCCAGCAGGTCCTATTTATATCACAGGCAAGGTTTAAGTCTTTAGAATGGGTAATTCTGGTGCTATTTCTTTTGTGCATATGCAGGAGGTCCATCAGACTGAAGTCTGATAATACCTTGTATGCCAGGAATAGATCACCCCTCAACAGCTTGTAGGAGACAGAATACAGGAATAGGGCCTTGAGGTGGTCTGCATAAGACATGTTACTTATGCCCTGTATTCTTTTAGTGAAGGAACTCTGTGGACATTCCAATTATTGGATATGTCTGTTTAGGTACATACCAAAGATGGCACTGTACTCAATGATAGGTCTGATGAATGCTGAATACAGTGGAATAATGAATTCCTTGGACCTAGATACCGTACCTTAGTTTATAAATTGCACAACATAGAATGATTTCCTCACCACTGTAGACACATGATTATCAAAAGCTAGATTACTATCTATGTGTTTCCCTAAGTCCCTGATTACTGGGTCACCTCTAAGGGGCGTGTTGTCAATATGATAATTACCAGGGATAGATGACTTCCCAAAGAATACTATTATGCATTTCTTGGCATTTAGTTTTAGTCCATAGCTCTGACACCAGTTGTTTGTCTGTGTCAGCCCTTCCTGGAGAACATTTGTGTCAGTGTGGGATTCATCTACAAATTTAGTCACTGACATTGGCCCTAACTTCAGAGAAGTAAATGCAAAAAATGGAGCAGTCCCAGGGCCGATCTCTAAGGAACTCCGCTTGTAATTGTCCTCTTTGTAGAAGTGGACTCCCCAATTCTAACTTCCTGGGTCCTGGCTATGAACCAGCTGGCTATCCACTGGATGATGTAAGGGTTTGTACCTAACCTCTTGAGTTTGTCAACAATGCCTGAGTGGGGTATTGTGTCAAATGCCTTGGCCAGGTCGAGGTAGGCACTGTGAACCATTTTGCCCTCATCCATTGCTTTGGTGACCTTGTCAAAGAAATCCACCAGGTTGAGTAGGCATGACCTGCCCTTCACAAAACCAAATTGGGTTGGGTCCACTGTCTGCAGATTTCCTACATCATTATTGATTATTCTCATGATAATTCTTTCCATGGCTTTGCATATGAGACTAATGAGACTTATGGGTCTGTAGCTTCCAGGGTCTGTAGATGGCCTACATTTGTGCAGAGGGATGACTGTTGCTGTTCTCAATTCACGAGGCATGACGCTTGTTTGGAGAGTGCAGTTAAATAGCAATTCCAGAAAGTCTGTAGATGGCCTACATTTGTGCAGAGGGATGACTGTTGCTGTTCTCCATTCATGAGGCATGAAGCTTGTTTGGAGAATGCAGTTAAATAGCAATTCCACAGGGCCTGATAGGTTATATTTCATGATATTTAGAAGGTATTCTGGGATATTGTCTTGGCCCATTGATGCAGTGTTCTTGGCCTTAGCGACAGTATTAAGGACCTGTTCCCTACTGTTAGCAGGGGTAGTTATATTTGATGGCTTTTTATGAAGCAGGATGAGGGGTGAGAGGGTAAAGTTGGAGTTGAATTTGTCAGCCAATTGGTTTACTATGTATTCTGGCTCAGTATAGGTGGCCCCATTAATAATGAGCTCTGCACACAATTGTGTATTGCCTTTGAGGTTGCGGACATAGCTAAAGAATGCCTTGTGGTTGTCCTTGGCCTTGGAGGCTAAATTTGGGTCTATATCAGAACATCGAAGTATTAAAACTTCGAATGTTCTGATATCAAACACTATTCAGTGAATGCTAAGAATAGCAAAGCTGCAGAACAGCGAATTATTTCCTCGGGAAAGAATTTGGTTGGCCGTTTCTGTGGCTTCGCTATTCTTAGCGCTGTGGTGGAAAGTTACGGGTTGGGTTCAGGTAAGTGTGCGATTGTTTGTACGTTAGGGTTAGGGGCGGATTAAGTGAGTTAGGGTTAGGGCATGGGTTAGGCGTGTGTGCGATAGTGACAAACTTTAGGGTGAGGGGCGGTTTAAGTGAGTTAGGGTTAGGGCGTGGGTTAGGTGAGTGTGTGATAGTGACGGACCTTAGGGTTAGGGTTTGGGTTAAGGTAAGTGGGTAGATAGTAGTGTATGTTTAGTTTAGTGTAGCATTAGATGTAGGAATTTAAGTGTATGTGTGTGGTTGCTGTTTGTTTGATGTGCTTGTGTTGTGTGTATGTGTTTCGGAGCAGTGAATTTTTTCCATGGGAAAAAATTTGTTGTTGTGAATGTTCGATATTTTCATGTTTAGATGTTTTGGGGCCGATGAAATAGCCTTCTCTGTTTTCATCTTTCGATAACGTGATATAAACGCCTACATTTACCTCAAATTTGGTTTTGGTAGAATTTATTTGTCCTCTGAGTTTTTTGTTTAATTTGATGAAAGTGCTTTTATCCTGCTGGGTGCTGCACCTCCTAATTTTTGCCACGCTTTTCTTCCTTCTGTTACACAGCCTATTGATGCTGTGATTCCACCAGGGTGGCTTGTTTTTTGAATTAGTTCTGAATTTCTACCTGGTGGGTACAGATGTGTCTATGCAGCTATTAATATGCTTGTATAGGGTTTCTTTGAACATTTCTGCATAGGCAGCAGTGTTTTCAGGGTTTATGAGGGCTTGAAATGTTGCCAGGTTATAATTTAACAATAGGAAGTTAGCCTTAGAGTAGTTTCTGAAAATTCCAGGGTTAGCTGGGGTTCCAGGCTTTATTTTTACTTCAAAGAAGACCATTTTGTGGTCTGACCTTACTAGAGAAGACATTACACTAGGAAGTGTGCAGTACTCTACCATATTAGTGAGGACCCGATTCAGTATGGATGCACCCCTGGTCTGTGTATTGACAATCTGGTCCAGGGAGTTCATGTTTACAAAAGCCAGGAATCTGTGTACCTGTATAATCCATTGTGGCAGGGATCGACCTCCCTCCTTAGTCGAAATGTGTCCTTCTGCTGATTTCCCTCTACTTCACAGGAAAGAAGATTAAGAACGCAGCTGTAAAACATGACAAATGAACTGTAGAAGCAAAGACCCTAAAGTAACCTGATTTTATAGCCGAATGTAGATGGGATGCTCTTTCAGGATGACAGCAGAAAAAAAATCTAACAAGTATAAGGAAGAAGGTGCATTGGGTAAAACTTTGGTCTGATAGCAACAAATGAATGGATTAACAAGCAGCTGAAATAAAAAATAGAAAGGACAGTTAATAAGAATATATTTCTATAAAGAAAGTACTGCATCTTAATGTGCATGTCAGGAGCTGAAAAGACAGACACAGTGAGAAAGAGAGTGAAAAGGAACATTAGCCTCTGCCAGTTATACTGATTAAGCACAGGAGTGCACACAAGCAATGCACTTTTTTATTAATTTCTTTTCTACTTGATACTGACTTGTTAACTTCAGGATTCTGTGTCTACTCCCCAATGAAATGGCCTCCTTCTCCAGAGATGCCACTTAATGGGGTTAAACCATTAAACCTGACATGAACACTCACCTCATGGGTCATCGGGTGGGTCCGCCCTCTCTGGCAAAAATAAAAAAAAAGTATGGTTACTGAGCTGTGCATCATCCTACTGACCTGGATGAGAGTTAGATGTAGGCTAATACCATCATGCTTTGGCTTTTGTTTTCAGTTTGGGCCTTACCATTTCCTGCGCATATCTAAAACAGCCCAAAACAGCTGAATGGATGAGTGTGAAATGGGATGGTGTGAAAGCTTTGCATGCACTTCCACAAGTGATATTTCCCCCAGTATTCCCCTTGTAGGCTAGTGCCTTCTGTATCATCTCCAATCTCCATAGGATACAGAACAAAGAAGCTAATACTGGATGGAATACCAGCTGGATACACCTAAATACAGTTACACATATGTACATGCACACTTAGATGCACCTACACATCACACATATAGACATATTCACACACACTCACACTCACTTGTACATGGTACATACACCACTGGGTAGCATGGATGATTATCACTGCACATACAATATAACTTTGGGATGAATGGGAAAACTGGAGCATCTGGCAAAAATCCACATCGAAATACCTTACTCTCTCATCCAAACAACTCCTATTTACCACTTACCTCATTCCCTCTCTCCTATATGGAGCCCCACTCCTTGCCAATCTTCAATCAGCCCTTAAATCTAAACTATCTTCCTGCTATAATAAAATATCAAAGTTCGCCACAGGATCCAAATCCTCAACTCACCACTGCAACTCACTTCATTCACTCATTTGGTTGGAACTCCCTAACTATTTGATATTTATTCAGCTAACAATAGCACATAAGCTCATATTTAAACCCTCTAGCTGCCCCTCCCTATCTTCTACCCTAAAAATGCATCACCCTCACAGAACTCTCAGATCCAATAATCAAAATATCCTAAAACTTTACAAACCCAAACATACCCCAGGACAACTTTTACTATATTTCTCCCTTGCCAGGTCATGGAATTCACTTCCCCGTCACATCAGAACTACCCATACTCTCTCTAACTTTAAAATTTTACTTCACTCTCATCTCTTCTCCCTCTGGGAATGCTCCTGCTCTCACCCCTCCTGATACATCTACCCTTTCACTACCCTCTATATCTAAGTCATCACGAGGGCTCCTCCTATCTCAAAAACATCCTAATAACCTCTTCTTGATCCAGTTTTTTTTCTCTACTTTTTTCTCAGAAATGTCTCTCTCTCTCTCTAAATTTCCTCTTCTTGATCCAAACATTGTCTCTTTACTTTTTTTCTCAAATATGCCTCTCTCTCTGTAAATTTCCTCATAGCTTTTGGTTACTGAATTACATAATTCAAAATATGTTTCTTTCTTAAAATGCTTTGTTTCTTTATTATTGTAAACATTGTAGTTATGAATTTTACAATATGTTTTTGTAAATACTGAATCATGAAGCTTTTCTCCCCAGGCCTCCATTGAAAACTGGTTCTTCTAGGCCCAATGGACTTTCCCGGTTAACAAACTGCAAATAAATAAATAAATAAAATAAGGAAGATGTACAAACTCCAAGCAGATGGCATCCCAGCTGATAGCCAGATTAGAAAATTAAAAACTATAAGGCAGCATTACCTACTGAGAACTGTCTGCTCATTTCAATTAATTAAATAAATATAAACACAATCTTAGATTAAAGACACTCAAGTACAACTGAAGTGGTATTGCATTGATCAGGAAAAAGGACTGAATGCAGAGTTATAGAATATCCAAATTACTGCAGTCTCTGCAATCTGTTAATTTAAATAGCTACACAATAGTTTCATGCAAATCAAAGTTTTGCTATTGGAAGTTGCCACTTTCTGAAGCCAAAAGTGAGAGAAAGGTATGAATTCAGGAACTAAAATATGGCTCTTTATCTGAAAGGAACAGCCAGTATGGTGTCTGTTGAAATTAAGAGAGAGAGAGATTTGCTAGCCTTGGAATAGACAGCAAGTATATATGAAATGGTGAGCTATACACTACGTCTAAGGTTGAGATGCATCAGATATTCCCCTTGTCAGAGGTACAGCAATCTATGAGTTGATATCTCTAAGTAGTAGGAGTGTGTGAAGTCACAGTTCCCTATATCGAACGGGGGGGCATTAAGTCCTTCAGTGGTAATATGGTAAGTTTTGACATTTACTATATTTTTTTTACTTGCAGTTTATCTTACACTGTTGATGGACTAGCAGTTACAGATGTCACACTTCTGACAGAGACCCTACCAATATCTATAGCTGGATAGAACTCACTAGAGCACAGCTGAAGCAATGATGTTTAAATTTTCTGCTAACGGCAAGTACTTTGAATATCTAGCATGAAACCAAATGGATATGTTCTATACCCCAGTTAACAGATAAATATAAATAAATACTCTATAAATGCTCAATACCCCATACTTGGAATAAACTTCTCATTAATATACATTCTATCAAATCTATCTGGCTCTTCCAAAAAGAACTAAAAAACTACCTTGCTAATTTACCTTCCTGCTCTTTCCACCACCCTACCCAACTCATACTCCCTTAATATGTCCTTAACATGCTTTTCTTTCCTTAAGAAAATATAACAAATAATGTACAACCTCCATCTCTCTACTAAACACGTGTATACTTTAATTCACAGTTTTTTCCTCCAAAATAAATAAACTTCCTGTTTCCCTTTTAGTTCTTCTCTTTTAAGACTCAGTTATGCATCTCTCTCTCTCTATTTTTCTACCTCACTATTAATACTTTTTTCTTTTCCTATCTGTCCAGTCCTACTAGTTTTAAATGGGTATATTTCTTTTTTTTTATTTTTTTTAAATCTTTTTATTGACTTTTAGTTATATCATAACAGATCATACAAAACTATAATACAATATAAAAAAAATACAAACAGAAGTCACTTTACAATAAACTAACTATATACAGAACCCATCTATGCGAAGCATCTAAAAAGAAGGTTTAAATGCATTGTATTTATGTTAGTATAAACTCATACGCCATTCTCCATGTATCCCTCTGTATAGGGTTTAGCCTCATGGAATACCACAAATATTTGTGAGCAGAAATATGCTTCCCAGCTATCTGTTTGAGTCCTTCCCAAGAAAGAGTCGATCTATCCTTCCAATTTAAGGTGATATAGTATTTTATCAGCATAAAGGACGTTATAAGAAAGGGTATATTCTTAATGTCTTTGCCTACCGGGGGAATATGAAGGAGGGCGAATTGCCAAGATATCACAGTCAAACTAGAAAAAATGGGTATATTTCTGATTTATTTGTTATGTTATAATAAAAACAATTGTTTCTTGATCTGTTGTATATAACTTATGTACTCTATGTTATCTTCCGTACTTTCTTTATTTTGTATCTGTTCATTTGTAAATTGCATGTACTGAATGCATGTCTGTTTATTATTATTTCTTGTATAGTTAAATATTGTACTTTTTTGTGGAGCTTTTCTCCTCGGGTCTCCACTGAAAATAGGTCATTGGCCCAGTTGGATTAACCTGGTCAACAAAAGACAAATAAAATAAAATAAAATAAAAATAAATACATATGAGACAAAAACTAGGGCAGTATGTCTGGCAGAAGTTTCAAACCTCTAGTCAATAAAAAGATTATTGCTGAGATCAGAAGCACAAAGGAGATATTTTAACTGCATGTACAAGCAAATAGTTTTCCCCACAAGCTGTGATCTTGTTAAAGTTTCTAAATGCTGCAAATTACTGGAATAACATTCTGTCTCCACACTAATTTTATTTCTGCTTATTGAGATATATTCTTCATGTGCCCTGCAGAGATCTCAGAGTACTATACATGCTTTTCAGTTTCTTAAGACACTGCTTTAAATGTTCAGGAGGTGAGATTTCTTATTCTTATTTATTTCTTCCTCTGGTTTAGTGTAACTGCACAGATTCCATGCAGTAAACTTGCAGTAATGGGGCATTTGAGGTTTGGCTGATACTTAATGCTCATGAGTCAAAACAGTGAGTAGATATTTGCACAAACACACAAATAAATGGCAGGAACTGTGAATCTCTTCAATGAAGAATAAACTTACTGTGAATCTGTCTGAATCATACGGTCCCTGTCCATTGCTAAGCCACTTGAAAGCCACAATTGCTAGCATCTGTCTTGTCGCTGTCCTGTCTATAAAACTTTTACAATCCTACGTAAATTATTAAATACAGTTCTGTGAACTGGGATTTGTTGCTTAATACAAAGTAACCAACAACAGCAGGAGTATCACCTGAATGGAAAGTACTATATAAAGACACCAGGGACAATCCTTGTAGGCTCATAAGTAAATACTAGGCTAGTTGCCCTTACAGGCTATTTTAATCCAAGCTAATTTCCCATCAAAGGATAGAATCAAACCCTGCACTTTTACAAGGAAAACACTTCCCCCATTGTGCAAACTTCCAATCCCCATCTTGTACTGCTTTATGTTCCATCCATGAATTTTAACAGCAGCACCTTCCCATACATCTTATACAATGAACTTGGATATTATTATACAAATGAGACTTTAAAAGTACTGTATTTTTACTTAAACCATCTTGCTGTGGCTCAATCTCAGATAGCCTACACAGAATAAAAGATTAAATCTGTTAACACATTTCTAAATACTGAATCCATTACAAATAAAATGCAGGCTGACTTTCATACTTTTATTCTCTGGGTTCAGCTTATAAATGATGACAGTTGTTCACAGATTTCTTCTTATTTGTCATCCTTCCTCTTATGTGCAATTTAAAATATGAAAAGATAATTTTTAATATTTTTTGATGACCAAGTCAGGCTACTTGGACACAAGTGTCTGCTAAAGGAGTTATTCAAAATCACTAGTTAGATGCATCCACTGTTACAGAGTATGCAAGAGAAAACTGCAGGAAACATACCCTGATATTCTGGGAACTCTGTAAGAACTCATAATTATGTTAACAGAAAGAGACCAAGTGATCTGTCATGTGTATGAGGATGTTAAACAGACTCTGGCAGTTGACTCTCCCATTTTGTTAATAATTTTATTTCACTTTAATATAAAAGTCATCTGTTGTTCAAGTTCCACAGTCCTCTCCACAATATCCTCCAATAATCTATTCTGTTTTCCACAACCCTCTCTGAAAATAGCACTTTTTTACATCCATTCTAAAGTTAATTCCACCTGCCCTCCATACCCTCTTCTCCCATCCATTCTCACAAGCTCTAATCCTCTGTCTTCAGTTCTCTGTCTTGACTATTACATGTTTGTAAACTGCACTCATCCTTCTTCTCCAAAGTGAACTTTTCCAGCTTTTAAAGCCTTTCTTCATGACAGTAAAAAGATGTCTACAAATTTTGTAAACCTTTCCTGTACTTTCTTCACAGCTTAATTCTTTTTACATGAACGGTCTGCCAAATTAAATCAGATGCAGCATCACCAAATCTCTCTGTAGTGATTTGTGACTTCAGCATTTTTAAATTCCACTCTTTAATCTACAGTTTCATTGTTCTGTTGTCCACTGCTATTAAAGCTTTTTTGCTTTGCTCCTGGAGGCCTGTTTTACATATAACAATCCCCAGATCATTCTCTTTCTCTGTAGCTGAAAACACCTTCCCATCTCTTTTGTACCTTGGCTTAGGATTACATAGCCAAAATGCAACACAGTGCATAGTGTGATGTATATGTGATGCATAGTGTGATCCTGGAGTTAGTAAATATAGTTGGGGGGGGGGCACAGCCCCCACATTGGAGGTTGTGGTGGGCGAAGCCCCCCACATAGTTTGGGTAAATATTGTTTTCTTCAAAGAGTTATTCGTTGCAATTATAAATATCCATGTGTATGGTTTAAAATGTATAAAGTATATGGGGGACTTCACCCCCCCAACTATATATACTAACTCCAGGATAGCACTACAGTGGGGAAAAGGGCATATACCTTTTACTTTAATGTGTCATGTTATGAGTTTCAGTCAAATGAGTTTTCAGTCTTTTGAACTTTCAGTGTTTTGGTCTCAGTCAAATGAATTTCAGTCAAATGAAATTTAGGTCATATGAGGTAGACCCATATAGATATATATAGATGCAGATATACATATAGATATATATATATAGATATAGATATTTATATATACGCACACACACACACACACACACACACACACACATATATATATATATATATATATATATATATACGGGTCTACTTCATATGATCGACAGCTCATATAATCGACAACCACATCACCGACACCAAAACACCTAAAGCTCAAAACACCTATAGCTCATATGATTGAATCTCATAACATCAACACATGAAATCCAAAGCATCATGCCCTTTCCCCACTGTAGCGTGACCCTGGAGTAGGAATAAATAGTTAGTGGGGTGTGGGGGGCAAAGCCCCCCACATGTCATAACTTTTAAACATATACATAGATACTTATGACAGAAAGTACTATATTTATATACATATTGTGGGGGGGCTCTGTGAAGCATGCATATATATTATTTTTTAGTTTTTATTTATCCTTTTGTTGACTGGGTTAACCCCAATACAATAGTAGCCTGTTTTCAGGGGAGACACTAGGTGCTATTTTATACTAATAGGGTAATGTAGCCATGGCATTGGGGAACATCTCCTTCTCTTTTCAATAGCTGCCATGTGCTCTTTTACATCCTCTTGAGCTATGACCAATTCAAGAGACAGTTTAAATTTAAAAGTAAAATTAGGTTAAATATGTCTCCAATAAGTGTAAAATATTATATTCTTCTGGAGTGCAATATTTTATATCCCTACGAAAAAGATTGTGATGGTAATTTAAAACAGAAAGTTGAAGTTGTCATATGATGCTAGCAACTGATAAAAAAACAGACAGCTACAGTGAAACTGCAGGAATTGAGAGTTATGACATGGAAGTAAAGATTTCAGTTAATGTAATATCTGGAAAGCTAGAGAAGATGGACATCAGTGTACACAATATAAAATGTTGTGAGATCAAAGAGGTTCTGACAAACCATGTTGATGCCTTCCAATCAATTACTGATGAGACTGAGGAGGAGAAGGACAGGAAAGCTTCACTGCAGACATAACTAGCCTGTGAAGGCCCTTCAGACTATGAAGTCACAACCAAGGCAAGAACTCAGGTGATAGGTGTGCCTGAAACAATGGAAGGAAGGAAGTTTGTCAAAAACAGCTCACAGCATGAGCTGATTTGGTGGAGGATATGATTAAAATAGAAAGTGTCGATGAGGCTCCCTGGCACCCAAGTGCAAATGACAGCAAAAACTTAGACTGAGCTTTGTATGCTTTGAGGCTTATGCTGTAAAAGAAAAGATATCTTCAGCAATATGGAAGCCAGAAAAGAAACTATCACTTTAGAGAAACAGCATATATGCTGATTTGCTAATCAGGACTGATACCTGCAAACAAGGCATGACTAATAGGTTCATAGATTAGTACTAAGCTAACTGCCCCTGTGAGCCATTTTAAGCCTAGCTAATTATACCTTGTGAGACTCAAACACTGGACCTTGTGTTTGTAAGACAAACAACTCATTACAGCCGAGTGCTCCTCCAGGCGTCTTCTGCAGTTAAGCCCTACTGCTCCTCTAGGCATCAAATATGGATTGTTCATATTTGCATTAATAATTCCAAAACCATGTTACTTACAAGGTACCAGGATATTTTGTCTTGAGCCATATGTGATGGCAAACATAACTCTATTGATATTTGGCCTCTTTCAATGAGAGTTTTCTAGAACTCTAAAGTGATAACTTAGTTTTTAAAGGCTTAAGCCACACCCACTAGGGGTTAAAGGTGCACACTCAAAAGAGCTGCTCTGGAGTGAATGAGCCATTAGGCCACCACACCCCCATTAAAATTTAAAACTACTGAAGTCTAGATTAACTTCAGTAAATATATATGCTCATAAGTTAGTACTAGACTAACTGCCCTTGCGAGCCATTTTAAGCCTAGCTAATTATACCTTGTGAGACTCAAACACTGGACCTTGTGTTTGTAAGACAAACACCTTAACCACTAGGCCACCACTCCCCATTAAAATTTTAAACTACTAAAGTCTAGATTAACTTCAGTAAATATATATGCTCATAAATTAGTACTAGATTAACTGCCCTTGTGAGCCATTTTAAGCCTAGTCAATTATCCCTTGTGGGGCTCAAACCCTGCACCTTGTGCCTACAAAGCAAACACCTTAACCATTAGGCCACTCTGCTAGAGGGCAATGCTAACAGTATAGCATTGTAAACAGAAGTTACTTTTTCCACCTAGCACAGATAAGACTGGTTGAAAAAAAAATGTGCTAATCTTTTCAAACAGTGGAGGATGTCATGAAAGTGATACAGAGGAGTGAACAGGAAAAAGTTCACTCGAGCCGAGCAGAAAGTAGAGAAGCATGAAAGGAAATAAACACCAAGTACCAATTAATCAGAGAAGAGAGGCAACAGTCTGTTCCAACTGTTCTACACTTGGAAAGTCAGAAGGAAGCAAACAGCAATAATGCCTGAACCAAGGATAACAACAGCAGCAGAAAAGTGTGTTGGAATGTGAAGGAAGTATAACTGTAAGGGATTATTAAAGCTGGAATAATGGATATTATGGTGTAATAACTACTATTCACTTGCACTTTACAGGAGAAAATGGGCTGTCTTACATTCAGAGGTGGGATATAGTGTCTGACGGTGAGCGTAGGAATTTCATATGTGAATCACTAACTGAGGTAGAGGAAATGGAAGCAACAAGATATCTATATTAAATTTTCCTCCTTCTTTGCTGTTTAGTTGCAAATGTGCATTATAAGAAGGCATATAAAATGATAGATATACATGTTTCTGAATGTTTGTAGAGAGTGAAAGAGGTTGCATGACTAAGGTAAGGGATGAGGACTACTCTGTGACAGAATAAAAAGTGTGAGGAAATAAGAGAGCAATTCTGAAAAGTGTGCTTGGGTCAGTAAACTGTGAAGCATGCATAACAAGAAAATGTATTGGACTGTCTATTGTGACTTATACCATTTGCTTATGATTTTTTTCATTGCCAGAACTTGAAGATTTACTTGGATACACAATGAAAGATATATACCAAACTAAATATGTAGAATGTTCCCACTTCCCCCACTTTTATTTCAGTGTTGCTGACAAGAGTGTTTCAAATCCAGTTCTATGTAATGGTAGACAGAGAACTTAACTGAATTAATAGCAACATTATAAACAGCTCAGTGGTTAGTGTTGTTGCCTTAAAGCAAGAAGTCTGCTGTTTTGATTCTTGGCTGGGGTGCCTTCTGTGTGGAGTCTGTATGTCTTCCCTGTACTTGTGTGGGTTTCCTCTGGGTACTCCAGTTTTCTCTCCCATTCCAAAAACATGCACCTGGGCCTCTGTCTGAAAATAGGTTCTGTCCTGGTTGGATTTTCCTGGTCAACACATGTTAAATAAATAACCATGCTGTATCCTCGCCATTGAACTTGGAAAATGTATTGAATTTGATTTTATTTATTTACATTTGTTTACTGTCCTTTTCAGCAGATGCCTGGGACATCATCTACATGATAATTAGAGATACAAAGTTGCAGCAATAGTAAACAACATTACAGGTTGTTGGCTTTAATGCAATAACAAGATATTGATTATCAACAGTATATAAAGTACATGTTGCAAGTTAAGATAGTTTCTTGTCATTTATAATATTAGTAACAAAGCTGTCAGACAAGATTTTAAAGTATGTAAAGACAACTAGGTAATTCTGACTATGGTTAGTAGTGGCGGTAGTATAGTTGGGTTAAGAGTCTAGGTGGGGGGGAGGGTGGGTGCTAGTCTGGATTAGAACAAGGACAAAGCCAGTACAAATTTAAGTGGAATTTGAGTGCAGTCTTGAAAAGGCTGCTGGAAGGTAGAGTAGTTATAGAGGGTGGAAGATTGTTCCAAAGTTTAGATATGGTACATGAAAATATGGCTTCTCCTGCTGTGTTTTTGGGTTTGGTAACAGTGAGTTGCTTTTTGTTGCTTGATCTTAGGGGCCTAGTGGAGTGATAGGGTTGGAGAAGGGTTTGAAGGGAAGGGATGTTAAGGGGGTGGTTAATAAGTTTATGAGCGAGGGTGAGTTGATTAAAGTGAAGGAGTTGTGGGAGTTCTAGCCAGTTTAGTTCTTTAAGGGAGATACAATGATGGCTGTGGTAGGAGGTTCCAGTGGTAAATGTAGCAATTTTGTTGTAACAAGCATCCAGCTTGTCTAGATCTATCTGTCTAAGGTTGGTAAGTATGGGGGATGCATAGCGTAGGGTGGAGATTAGCTGGGAATTGGCTATGGAGATTCTAGCCGCTTTGGTTAGGAATTGGCGGCTTCAATATAATGCACCAAGTTTTTTGTGAACTTTTTTTATTGTGAGAGATATGTGGGTGTCAAATCTAAGTTTGTTGTCAATTTCCACACTGAGTAATTGTGTGTATTCTGATGGAGAGATGATGGTATTGTCTTTGGCAAGAATGCTGAAGTGGGAGGTGTTTTGGGTGGCTTTGGAAGGTTGGAACAGGAGAAGTTTTGTCTTACTTGGGTTGAGTAGGAGCTGAGCATTGGATAGCCAGCTTTCTACAGAAGATAATGATTCCTGTGTGATTTGTTGTAGTTCTGGTAGGGTGGGGGCAGAGCAGATGAGAGCAGAGTCATCTGCATACTGTATAAGAGATGCTTGTGTGGTGGCAGTACGTAGGTTGTTAGTGAAACGTGAGAATAGCAGAGGGCCAAGGATAGACCCTTGGGGAAGTCCGAGAGTAACTGGGAGGTGATGTGATAGGTTATCATCCCAGATTACTGATTGCTGGCGTCCGTGTAGATAGCTGTGGAACCAGTTGCAGGCTGATTGTGAGAAGGAGAGGTTGGGGAGAGTAGGGAGTAGTAGATCATGAGATACTATGTCAAAGGCCTTTGAGAGATCTAGGAATACGGCAGTAGAGAAGAAGCCATTGTTTTTGTGATGAAGTATAGTGTTGGTGAAGGAGAGCAGAGTGGAGGTAGTGCTGTGATATGGCCTGAAACCAAGTTGGGTTTTGGAGAGGAGATTATTAGCTAGGAGGTAGTTGGAGACCTGGGTGTTGATACATGTTTCAAGTATCTTGGAGACAGGGGAGAGGATAGCAATGGGGTGGTAATTAGAGAAGTCGGTGGAAGGGGTGCCTTTGTAGAGGGGAATTATGTGGGATATTTTCCATATCGAGGGAAAATAGCCTTCTGTCATGGAACGGTTGATTAGAATTGAAATTGGGTAGTCTAGTGTATCAGCTGCAATTTTCAAGTATTCAGTGGGAAGGTTGTCAGATACGAGTGTGGTGGGTTTAGGTTTTGACAATAGTCTTTTTATGTTGGAGGTAGGTACTGAGGTGAAGAAGAAAAGAGGAGTGGGGGGTTTAGGGTTAGGAGTTGGGGGGTGCTGTAGGGAAGTGTTATTTGTTTAGAGATGTTACAGTTTCAGTGAAGTGTTTGTTCAAGGATTCAGCAATACTGCTGGAGGAGGGGGGAATCAACTTTCCCTGGGTGGAGGTTAATGTTAATAGTGGACCAGAATTGCTTAGGGTTGTGTTTGGTGGATTTATGGTAGAGGGATTTGTCTAATTTTATATGCTTGTTGGCTTTATTGTGCAGTTCAAAGAATGATTACCTATCTGAATTATTTTTTGTTAGTCGCCAGTGCTCCCAGGCCTTATCTCTGGATTTCATTAGGGTTCTGGTGGTCTTTTGTAACCATGGGGCACGCCTGGATCTGACTTTGGCATTTCTTACAGGAGCATGGGTGTTTAGGATGGAGAGGAAGGTACTGTTAAAGTGGACAGCCTCATCTAGGTTGAAAGATTTTAGTGGTGACCAGTTAATTTTTTGTAGGGAGAAGATGAATGAGTTGGGGTTGAAGTTGGACTTGTTCCGTATTTGCCTGTGGATAATGGGTTTGAGACTGTGTGTGTGGTGCCGAATTAGGAAAGTGGGGGAGTGGTCACTAAGACTGTCAGGTAAGCAGCCTGCTAGATAAGAGTGAGGGACTTTGTTGACTAGGATCCAGTCAAGTAAGGCATGATTGTTAGGGTTTTTGTTGATTCGAGGAGGGGATTGGATGAGTTGAGTGAACTCATGGAGATTAAGGTGAATGGTTGGGAGATTGTTATTACAGGATAGCCAGTTAATGTTAAAGTCGCCGAGAATGATGGTTTCCTGGGGTAGAGATAGAGTAGCCCAGCTTAGGAGATTTTCTAGGGGTGTAATATTTTGCCCTGGTGGGAAATAGCATCCTATGATATTGTTTTGTTTAGGGAAAGGGGCTACCCTGATGGTCTCTGCTGACACCGTGAAATAGATATATGCAGGAAGAGGGCATGGAGATTTGTCCCCATTCCCAAAAGCAGTGATGAAGTTCGGGGTATGAACCCTCACAACCTACCAATTTATAGAGATGTATGACTAACTTACAGCAACAATGTGGATCAAATCAAAAATTAATCTATATTAACTGGAGACCTAGTTATCATTTTGACAACACTAGTGAGACATTAGGTTGTCATGTTTGCCCTGCGTAATTTTTGCAGCTTTCAGTCTGCATTTTTGAACATTACTGTTACATTCAGGATTTTAACTTGTAATGGTAAAGCACATGCCTCTCCAACCATAAGTCTCAGATTAATTGGGACAAATATCAACAGAATCAGGGACAAATCCAGAAAGAATTGGGGACACTTTATTACTACTACTATTAACCTGGCTGAGACATTAGTAAAATAAGAAAATGTAAATTAATGTACATTTCCTGAAGTAATAGAAGTCTAGAACTCTAATTATTGTCATTATGTATGATATGTATTCACCACCTTCCTCCAAAAGTGTAGGGAGGATTAAGAAGGACAAACAGTTAACATTGAGCTGAAATCATGGACAGCTGACCTTTAAGCAAGAAACTTGGACAAAGCTAAAAATTGAAGGACAAGGGTCAGGAACATTTTTTTTAAATATTGGTCTTATAAGCTTAGAAGGTTGCTTGAATAATAGGCTTTGTATTAGCATGCATTTTCTAAAGGAAATGAAATATGAAAATCAAATGTGACTTCAATACTCAATTACGTATTTGTCCGAAAATCACCCATTTTACGATGAGCTGACTTAAAATAGGAGGCGAAATATGGCAGTTGAGAAGTTGTATGGACAAGCACCAAGACTAACAACCTCCATTAAAATCCCCAAAGCCTCTCCAGACCCCTCCGTACAATTACTATGGTCAAAAGCGGTAAATCCAGGGCAATAACACGCCTAAGCATGTACAGCACACAATACTAAATTATGTTTAAAGTAAAACACTGCAATACCAACAAAGTACATGTTTAACCTGCAACGATTTAAGCACGGCAGCACTACGAACGACATACATTACGGCAGAAGAGTAAAAAAATGCATATGTGAGAGAGTAATACAAGCTTAAACAACCTCACGCGATTTTTCATTTTTTGATTTTGCCAGTAGTTTAGGCGTCTGGTTGCTAGGCTACTTTTCTCATCAACACTTCCTGATCAAAAGCTCCAGGGGTTGCTTGTTTTTTGTAGTCAGCATTTAGAGGGATATACTTATATACAGTGAACTTTTGGAATCGAGGTATGTCCATTTCATGAAAAGAGAATGCAACTAAACGTGTGAAAAAAGCAAATTAAATATGACCTTGTGGGTGTGTTTGATGACCGTAACATCGAAGCAGGACTGTCCAATTCTTGTGAAGTTACTGTCACTATGATACTAAGGCAAGAAATATCTTATTAATTGCTTATTTAGTCGAATGGCCTAGCTACGTCAAGGTGCGCTTCCATACTTTATAAAGCTCCTCGAATCCCCTTTTTTGCACTGCAAAACAAAACAGGGATCTCTAACAAAAATAAATGCGTTCGTTAGTGTGCACAAAACTCGGTTGTCCAAGCTCGCAATCCATACCTTTCACCTGCCATAATTTCTCAGAATGTCCAGATATTTGCTTCATATTTTTGGTCTGCCCTTCTTAAAATTTGTAGTTTTCTGAAATGTTATTGAGGATTGCAGTCACTAAATAATTACATACATTTGAGTTTCAAACTCTGCATCCTAATCATACCTCTCAACCTTCAAGCACAAACAATCTGGATAAAGGCCCAAAAATAGGGGCGGACTTTAAACAGTGCTCTTATGAACTTAGAAAGTTGATAGAAAAACAGAGTTTGCATTAACATGGATAGAATTACCAGCTGCCCCTCTTTGCTCATTATTTGGCTAGTTGTGTCCTTCAAAAAATACTCAAAATGGCAAATATCCTAAGATTTTAGGATAGAAAACACTTTGCGTGTTCTTTAATAGTTGCATAAAACAATTATTTTGCTTTGAAGCATAAATGTATTTTGAAACACCACGGACAACTCAAATGCTGTAAGAATAAGCTTTGATTGTGGCAAAAAAGTGAAGCCCAGTCTTTTGCACTGGCTGTGGGTATTCTTTGTCCTGCAAAATCTCTTGTTGCCACAAAAAATGTCCCACTTTGGGCATTTGAAAAGGTGGCAGCCCTAAACATAGATTTTCTGAAAGATGGGAAGACTGAAACTCAATGTCTGTCATTATTTAGTGACTTCAGTCCTCTGTGATTTCCCAGAAAACCACAAATTTTATAAGGAACACACAAAAATATGAGGTAAAAAATCTGGACATTCTGCAACTATCTGAAAAGTTTACTGGTATGATATCCTTCAGAAAATTCATGCTAATGCAATATTTGTTATTCTAGTAACTTTCTACTTTTATGAGAGCAATTTAAAATGATTTTGGCCCTTTGTTCTCCCATTATTTTTGGCTTTGTCTATAAATCTCACAAAAAAGTTGGGTACTCAGATTGATAGCAATCTGCTCTTTGACCACCACGTATCCACAGTAGTAAGGAAATCTTTCTATGTGGCACATCTTATAAGTAAGGGCATTGTATCTAGATCTAAGGATGTTATAATTCCATTATACTCGGTCCTCATCAGACCACTAATTGAGTACAATGCTCTCTTTTGCATGTACCTCACTAGACACCTGCAACAACTGGAGAGACCACAAAGGATTCTCACCAAGAAATTACAGGATACACAGAATAAGTCTTACGTGGAAAGACTGAAAGCCCTGTCAGTATATTCCTTCTCCTACAGGATGCTAAGTGGTTATCTTTGCCTGGCTTACAGGGCAGTCTCTGATCCAGCCTTGATGGAAATGCTGCACATTTGTAAATCATACTGCACTAGGGTCACTCACTCTAGGGATCTTAACCTAGTTCTGATATAAACAGGTCATGCTGGAGAGATAGATACATCTCCCAAGACTGCCACTTCTCTGGAACAAACTTCCAATCTACATGAAATAGAGCCCTTCCCTGAACCTCTTCAAATGCAACCTAGGTCAATGGATGGGTGACTGCAAATTCACTCCTGGGGTGGAGGCCATGTCCCTCCTGGACAGAGGAAGTCAGTATTAACTACCATAGACCCTTACCTCTGTGAACGTCACTCATCTAACCACTTATAGTTGGGGCAACTCAGGTAAATATGGCTAGGTTTGTAAGGGCTATAGGGCTGTTAGTCTAGTAACCTTCTACAAACCTATGGACTCATATATAGATCGCCATCTCTTTACCAGGATTCATTTTAATTGTTGATAAAATCTAGTGCCCAGTGTAATGCTGATGCCCACTGAAATGTATTTAATTAATTATTTGTTAAAAATAACATGGATGGTTATTTATAACTGTATACTGCCAGGTAAAATGACACTGTCATTTTAAACTGTTGATATTTTGAGAAAGTGTCATGCTGCTGTAAAAGTCACTACCACCTGTTGCGAATGAGACACCTACCAGTATTCTACTGTGATACTAGAATGTTTACCAGATACCCTAGATGTCGTACATAAAAATGTAAAGGTTTCTAGTTTTTGTTCTGTTTATACCCCCTCCCCAAAACACACACACACTCTCTGCTTACATCTGAAATGAGCCAGTGGCACTCCATAGCCACTTATTGGTTGTCCTGTAATGCAGAGCCTGGCATATTATTCTGCTTGATTCAATGTAAGATAAATAAACAAAAAGGCAGAAAGAGAAGTGAGACAGGTGCATTACCTACTACCCCTGAAGGTGCAAGTGGTAGATAAGGATCAGCAAAATAGATCAGTGACAAATAGAATTAATCATTGCTGAGTACAAGGCTGTAATACTAGTTAAATTCATATAACTAAAAATAAAAATGATGATACACAAACAGAAAAAAAAAATGGAGGTGAGGACGAACATCTTTTCCTGCTTTTCAAATATTTTACTGTGTATTGTCTACTCTGGGGGTTGTAGCAGTCACTGTAAAGGATCCAAAGCATGAAATCTCTCATATTGTGCAAATTAAGAGGTGATGCATGCAAGAGGTGTTCAGAAGGACTGTTAGCTTCATGACGTAGTTTCAGTAGCAGAAAATAGCTAAGTTATGACACTGCAATGCCAGAATAAATCATTTGGACATATTGGGTAATATTGTGAAGTTCAGAATTATAATGGTCCCCCGTGTGTGTGTGTGTGTGTGTGTGTGTGTGTGTGTGTGTGTGTGTGTGTGTGTGTGTGTGTGTGAGAGAGAGAGAGAGAGAGAGAGAGAGAGAGATTGTGCTTTATAAAATAACAAAAAGTATAGGACTGGGATGCCATTGTCTGGCTGGATGTCTGCCATTTAGTATAGAGAGTAAAGGCTATTGGCTGTTAACGAGTTTCACAGAATTAAGGCCATTTGCTGTTAGTGAGCTTCATTCTGTAGTCCAAGAGTTCAATTATTTCGGCTACTATTGGTTGCTGTGCAGCTTTGAGCAAGTAAGTCACTTAAGCAGACAGTGCTCCAGGTCTGAGTCTAAAAAATATCCATGTGGATCAGTGCTGTATTCTAGTTAAGAAATACAGATTAGTAAATAAGTTTGCACAACATTACAACTTCTCCAAACAGTTTGCTGTGGCTGTGAAAAGGTCAAGTCTTTGGCAAAGTGTAAAAAAATACTGTGTTCTTAGTTATGTGTGTCATTGTTGCAGTCACCACATTAAATGTCCATC
The DNA here is from genome assembly GCF_019279795.1 of Protopterus annectens. Classification (NCBI taxonomy): domain Eukaryota; kingdom Metazoa; phylum Chordata; order Ceratodontiformes; family Protopteridae; genus Protopterus; species Protopterus annectens. The sequence goes on from NC_056731.1 coordinate 307,259,669, forward strand.
TTTAACTTTAATACCTTGTAATGCTTTTCTTGTCTAAAGCGTGAAAGTATTTTTTAACTATGGAGCATTAACAGTACAGGTAGTGAAAGCGCTGATGTCTGCAAGGAAGTACATTTTGCAGAACAAAGAAAAAGTATTATTGTGTTGCTCAAACAGTGCGTCCTGACCTGTACAAAGAAGTGTCCATGCTCACAGTTACAAGCTAGTCAGCAGACACTATTATATACACATTCATGTAAAAACTGATGACATCTAGCAACATTATTAGTATATATTTCCTGCAGTAAATGCAATATTCAGATTATTTATTCATTCATCCACCAATTCCTTCATTTTTCAAGAACCTCTCCACCCTATTCATGATCACAGGGGTGGAGGTAGCAGCCTTTTCTAGCAAGCATCAGGCAAAGAACCAGTACTGGACAAGAAGCTAGTCAATTGCACTATGCACAAACATACTCCCAGACAGACACCTCAATAGAAACTCAGAGGATCTCTAAGTTTTGGTTATTTGTACCCCCAAGAAGTTCAGCACAGCAGCCTCATAAACACAAGTCAGCATGAATTTTTACATGTATTGAAAAGGTTAGTTTGCATAGGGAGAGCAAAATCTCCTTTTAGCTAAAGAAAATTTCATTTTGTCCTTGATATGAAGAGTGACAGCTGTTGAATACATAATTGTTTAACTAGGCCAGTGATTTGATTCAAGGACATTTTTCTTTTATAATCCAGGTTAAATGGCATGCATATCAAACAAGATACATACTTTGTACATATTTAAACATGTTAAAATGTATAGCACAAAACTGAAAGGTGCAAAGTTTAGTGTTATGTTACAAGAATAATAACCACTAAATGTTTCTAAGAAGAGTTTTATTCGGTAGCTTAAATCTCAGCATAGTTTTAGAATCATGTAGCCCTGTAACAGAGGCTGTTTCTCATTTTAATAATTTATATGACATTTTGGTACTCACATAAAAGCTATCTCTCAGCAAAAGTTATAGCAATGACAAGGGCTTCTTTCCATGGCATTTTTTAGATGCCTTTAAAGGTGTTGAAGTCAAGAAGCTCCTGATCCTGTTTAGTTAGAAAATTCGATACACATGGCATTAGGGAAGAGAACTCTTTCTTCAAACACATTTTGATTTCTGGGATTTCTTTTCCATGTATTATACACACATTTCACATTTGTGAGCAGATCTGGTGCTCTGAAAAGTAAATATTGTGCAAATAACCCCCCCCCCCCCAGTTAGATATGACCAGATTTTCAAAATTATGTTGATCACATTAAACAAAACAATGTAACTTTGGCAATTTTCAATATTTTCACCAAAAAATGTCAGCATCCTATTTGCATAATCCCACTTGGTGAATAAACCCAAAAGCTGCACATGGTGATAAAGGTGATTTTACAAAAACAAGGACAATATCTCTTTTAGTGGTTGAGAAGCCTTTCAGTCTGGTTTAGGTGTAAAAAGTACAATTGTTACATACTTAATAGGTCTTAATATGGCTGTGCTGTTACTATTGGAAGAAAATAGTGTAGCCTGCTTGACCTTTATTACCTTCCAGTCATTTAATATTTAGTTTTAGTCTCACAGACTTCATTTTTGGCTCAGACTTTGCTTGTCATATTCACTTCTAGTTTGCTTCTTGTGGTGTGAAATAGCAGCCAGAGGACCTGCATCATCCCATATAGGCTATTGCTTGTATGCTTTTCTCAGTGGAATCAGAAACAAAAGCATACATACAAGAATTAAGAAAGCACAGCTAAAGACACCACTGTTCATAAACCTGGTACTGCAGATAGTTTTGGCAAGGCAGGGGGAATGGCAACATAAATCCTAAAGTAAAAATACATTACAGGCAAATATGCTAGCAAAACTACAATATAAAAGCAAAAATAAGACAAAATAGGAGCAGTGCAGTACAGTGGTTGAAGAACACCAGACGTCTGGTGGATATTATATAGGATGCAGTTTTGTCCCATGTTTAGCTAGACAGAGAGGTTTGCTTATCTTTTCTTTACCACGAGCCAATATATTCATAACCGCTTCATGTGAAGTCACACAGAATGAAGAATCGTTGAATAACTCATTGGTACTTAGAATGTAACCCTGAGCAGAGAGAGCTGCATTGACTTCAAGTGTACCACTTCACAATGTTTATGCTGTCTATGCTCTTTCTAAAGTTGCTTCACCACACAAAGCCCAGGAGGATAATGAGAATCTATATCACCACAAACTCGAGATGAAAAACATATAGAACCACAGTCCAAAATAGAAAGCCAGTGATTACCTTTAGTATTTATTAAAACACTTGTAGAACAGCAAAAAGTCCAGTAAAAAGTTCAGCAAATGCTCTGCCGTGTAGTAGAGTACAGTCCATAAAAAACAGGCAGAATTTATTTCTCTTATAGTAGAATACAATCCATAAAAAAAATAGACAAAAGTATTTCCTCTAGTGCCTCGGCCAAAAGCCTTTTCAGAGTATACCTCTTTGTTCTAACTGCATGCCTTATATCCCATATTCACTTACCACTAATTTAATTAGATCCACTTAATTTCAGTGCTAATTAAAGAAAACACTTCCAATGGCATTCTGTGTGTAACCCTGTGGGTACTAAAGTATTGAACTTTAAAATTATAACTGATTCCATTTTCCGTAACTTACTTTTTATATTTATGCCATATTCTAATTTAACCTGTCCTAAACCTGTTGCTTCTAAACTACTTGTATCACCATTATTACTTCTTTATAATGAAGTGCTACTGGATTTTCTTCCCTATTTTTCTAATGAGCCTCAGATGTTCTTTTAGCCTGTCCCCAAATGATCTTTTACTTTCTCCTATGTATACTTTATTACAGGGACACCTCAAACCAAAAACTATTCCTCTGCTGTGACAAGAATAAGTACCTTTAATGGTAAATTTCTTCCCATTAATATTATCAAAATGTCTTACAATATACTTGCAACAGCAACACCCTCCACAAGGGAAGGTGCCTTGTGTAGAAATCCCCAAATTCACATCCACAACAGGGAGCTGGAATTTCCCATGGACTAAGAAATCATTTAGACTTCTCCCTGTAGGGTACCAAAACATGGGAAATCCACTTTCTCTTATATTAAGATATCTACTTTTTTCTATAATATTCCAATGATACTTCACTAATTTTCTAAATTGTTCTGAAAACACCATATATTTGATAACAAAAACTAAATTATTCCTGTCATGTTCCTTTTTATTCACAACTGTATTTCCATACACCTTTCTTCCTTTCATTACTTTCTCTCTGTCTTGTTCTACTATCTTTTCATTATATCCCCTTTCCACAAACTTTTTAACAGCTTTACTTATTTCCATAGCACTTTCCTGTTTATCACTACACAATCTCTTTATTCTTAAAAATTCCCCATGGGGAATATATTTAATTGTGTGGGGGGAGTGGCAACTATCTCCATATGACAAAATGCTCTCATTGGTGAGATCTGATCATAGTCTGGTGACCCCCAGCATTAACAAACTTTACAATAAGAGGAGAAAGCTATTACATGATAGAACAAAATCCATAAAAGGAAGTCACGGACAATCATTTTCAGCTATGTTAGGAACCTTGGGAAACTGGGTCCCAGATATGCTCAGAAATTAGTCCAAATGAAAAAAAAAATCACTGAACACACAGACATTGCCAACATACTGGCAGACAGGTTCAGTGCCTTTTCACCCAGTGTAGCCTCCGGACATCTCAAATAGGCAGCTGTTTAATCTCAGCCTTACCACAGCCATACAGCCTACCGGATATCCTTCAAGAAGGACTCACGGAAACAGATAGCTGGTGCCAGAGCCATGGCCTGCAATCCACTAAGCACAGAAGAGGTTATCAGGGACCTGGACCCAGGTTGACAGTGGCCTTCTTCTTTTGACACATTGCACAAAGCTAGAAAAAGACCCTTCTACATTGTCCACTCCATCATGAAGGATTCACATCCAGATCTAGTAGTGGGTCATTGTTCTGTACTCTTCACTTATCAGACCAATGAAATGGACATCTGCTCCACCAAAAATCCAAATCCACCAAAACCACTAGAGTGACTCTGTTCAAGAGAAATCTAGACCTGTGGATGGATGCCTTAGGGCAGATAGCCTAGTATAAACCTATGAACCTATGAACCTATGAACATATAATTATTCTCATCAAATTTTTGATGTATTCCTGTTTGAATTATGTTATTGCATCCTTTTAATTCTAAATCCAAAAAAATGCACGTTTGTTGCTTTCTGCATTCCATCAAACCTAAAGTTGTAAAAATTATTTTGTATTTCCTCGAGAAAATTATCTACTTCATTCCACCCACCTTCACAAATGAAAATCAAATCATCTATAAATCTGTAATATTGGCAAACGTATCTGTTATAAAAGATCTTATTATAAATACATTTACTTTCAAACATACCCATAAAGAGGTTAGCATACATTGGGGCAAAACCTGCCCCCATGGCTGTACTTTTAAGTTGTCTATACAAACCTCCATTAAATTCAAAAATATTATGGGTTAAACAGAACTTCACCAATTCTGACACAAAATGTGTCCTAGGGGTATCCTTCTATATTCATATACAAACTAACCACATCTATAACAAGGAAGAACATGTTCTTGTTCCACTCAAGTCCTTTAATTTTTTTCCAAAAAGTCAGATTAATCTTTTATGTAAGAAGGAAATTTCTGAACCTCAGCCCTAAGATGGGAGTGTAAAAATAAGGCTAAATTATGTGTGAAGTATCCACAAGCTGAGACTATAGGCCGCCCTGGTGGGTCTACCATATTTTTATGAATTTTGGGGACACAAAAAAATAGGCCATTGAGTTTTCTTGTACTGCAAACCTTTTATGCACATCTTCATGAGAGAAGTATCTCAACCTTAACCCTTCATTAATAATTCTTTATAGGTTTCACCGTGCTGGTATGCTTCACCAGACAAAGACAGGAGGATAATGAGAATCTTCTTGGGTGAGAAGCTGAGCCTTAAAATGAAGTGGTTGGGTGAGGGGGGAGTAACAAAAAAGCATCTAAAGCAGATAAGTAAGAAGACTGTACATGATTAGGTGAAAGTTAGAAAAGTAGGATTAAAATGAAGGATATTGGGAAAGGTAGTAAGAAAAGGTGTAAGTTTAAGCAAGTACAAAAAAGAAAGGTTGGAAGGTAATACTGTGCAACGTCAGAGCCTGGAAAAAAGGGGAAGGAGCATAAAAAGGTTTCCAAAGGTAATGCTGTGCAGTTTTAGAGCCTGGAATAAGGTTGGAGAATTGCAATCCAGCCTGAGATCTGAGAAGGTAGATGTTGTCAGCATCTCAGAGACCTGGCAAAGAAGAGAAACTTGGATATCACAGATCCAGGCTGTCATATCCTCAGGAATAAAAAGAATTGTAAAAGCAGGAGAATGGCGAGTTATGTAAAACACAAGTTAATATGAGAGGGGAAAGATAAAGTGAGATAATGGGAGCAGTGAAAAAGGTGTACTAGCAATCAGACTGCAGGCAGAGTGTGAGGAAAGTCGGTGGTTGTACACTATTTCCCAATCTGCAGGTACATCATTAAAGGAGGACATTTGGTCGATGGGCAAGTTCAGAAGCTGGGAAAACTCACCCTCTCTGAGCTGCAGGCTGCTCAATTCAAAGATCCTGAATAGAAACTCTAGGTTGTAAAGAATTTGTTCAGTTGGGACAAGAAGACATCAAACAAAACAGCATTATAGATTTAGTTCTCTGAAGGTCAGGCAAAGTTCAGCATGTGAAGGTGAGATCTAGACTGGCTGGCTCTGACCATGTGGCATTATATTCATATTATGCAGAACAGTAAAGACCCAAGGGAGAAAGGCAGCAGTGCAGAGCTGCTAATTTGTGGGCTACAAACATTTATAATGGAGAGAAGTTAGGAGAAACTAGGAGACTTTAGAATTGTGCAAGGGGTAAACAACATAACAACCTATTGATAAGAATCAGACCTAGCTTTCTGAAAGATATGCATTTGTTTCCCAAAACAAGAAAAGCAAATTTCAGGGAGATGCTGAAGTGGCTAAGGAGGAAGGTTAAAGTAGTACTCATGAGTAAGGGCAATACATTCAAATGGTAGAAAAACACAGGAGGTAATTCAGAGAAGCAGGCTTCCATAAAAGCAAGGATAAGAACCACTAAGCAGGTAAAGAAAAACCTATTATAGAGTAATGCAGTACAGAAAGTAAAGTGATGTTTGAAAGAATTTTTAAGGTACATTGCAAAGGATTAGAAGGAGGTGACCTAAACCGGTTGATCAAGCTTGGAAAGTAAGTTAGTAACAATGACAGACCTGAAGTACTGAATGAGATTTCTATGTCAATATTCACAAAAGAAACAGAAGGAAAGTTACCATGCTGGGGAGTGGAAGACCAAGGTAAGGTGAGAAAATAATGGGTATATTACTAGTGAGGCAGACTGCAGAAAAGGAACTGGTTATTATACACCAAAGCATGAGGTCCAGATGGAATACTGTTAAGACTACCCTTGTGGAGCCACTCCAGAAATATTTGATAGATGTCTGGTCAATGCAAAAGTATTATCTGATTGAAATGCAGAGCAGCATCAGTTCTACTCTTGTTCACTGGAGGAAGCAGGACTAATCTGGGCTATTGTAGGCCAGGATTCACAAGGTCTTGCATGCACAGGAAATAGCAGAGAAGGTGACATCGAAGGTACTGAGACCAGCTTTAGGACTGAAGCCAACATGGCTTCATTGCCTAGTTGAGCTGCCAGACATGAAGCTAGATGAGGAACTGCTATTCTACATAGTCTATATAGACTTTATTGAGGTATATATCAAAAATGCTTTGGAAGGTGAAAGGGATAGACATGTGGAAGAATTTAGAATTTATCAAATGATGGGAAATGGCAGTGGAAAAGAACTCAAAAAATGAGGGTTAGAGAGAAGTTGATGAGCTGAGGATAGTGGACAGTGGAGTGCAGCACAGGTAATTTCTGTGGCCCTCACTTTACAACTTATTCATTTGTTTTATGTCAGGAGGAATGACTGACAGACTGAGCTAATATGCAGAAGTCAATAAAGCTGGACCCACAATCCTAGATGAGAAAAGCTTGAAAAGTGACATAGAAGCCTGTACAGTTGTAAACCTAAGGTAACTTAGCAAGTTAAATCAAGTAATTATTCAAGTGCTTTGCAGTTCCTCTTTCTTTTCCATTTGCCATACTTCCATTTGTCCTTCCACAGGGTTCAGTACTTGGCGCCCTCCTGTTTTCTCCTTCATTAGTCAAATCATAGCCACCCCAAAATTGTCTTTGGTATCCAGATGACCTCATCTTCAGGAAGACTAACAGTCTTGTGAATGGCATTGCTGAAGCATTAAATAAAAATATGGCCTGACTTACCAACCAGTTCACCAACATAATCTTAGCTCTAACCTAAAGAAAAACTAAGTGCATGCTTCTAGGACCAGAAACAAAATCAGGTTCAGTAAAATTCACTTCCCCTTTTCTTTCCCTTAAATACTCACATTGAACAAGTCTCTTTCTTTAAATGTCTAGATGTCTGACTTGACTCCTGTCTCACCATTACCTCTCTTGACAATAAATGTCTAGCTGTCTAGCTTGGCTCACTATTGAAATATTAGCATCATAACTCTGAGTGCTGACGTGCTGAAACAAAAAAAGACCGAAAATGCAGAAGTGCAAATATCAAACATCACTCTTCTTTAATCTTCTTTTCTTGCACCACTGAACTTACAATATACTAACTCCTAGATCACCATACCTTGGAGAAAAGGAATATTCCAAGTAATGGCTTTCTTGGCCTTAGTATATGCAACTCCATTTTTTCAGCCATTCAGTCTTAGTATTTTGGAACTCACTAAAGCAGGTCTCAACATTTCAAACTGTTAATGTTTGGCTTAACACCTCTCTCACCTTAACATGTCCTGGCAGTAAAATAATTTATGACTTCTAGTCCATAATGAAAACCATTCATCTTCTACAGCAACAACTGCCTACAGACTATAATGGCCTTCTTGCTATACTATGACTCCCATTTTTGCATTACAGGTTACCAGAAATTTCAAATTCCCTACAAAATGTCAGTAAGTTGTAAATCTAAGTAAACAAAACTTGTCAACTTTATGTTTCTCCCTAAAACAAGCAATATGGTGGCTGATTATCTAACGTTATCTCCTCCATGCCAATTATTGTCCACCCTTTACAAAGAAACATTTCTAAAACACACTCTAGAGCTCTTAGGACCTTATCCATTACCAATGCACTTTTCATACTCCTTATAGCTAGCTCTGCTATATTCAATGGTCAACTCCAATAGTGAGTCCTAAGTTATGGAGCTATTTCCATACACGTATCTCAAGCATTGCCGGCTTTTTACCTTCTAAATGCAATAAAAGCCTTCTCATCACCCTGTCAGCCTGAACCTGCCCTGCTTCTAATCCGGAAACAACTGCTAAGCCCTAATTTACCCAAATCTTCCCTTACTTCATATGACTACAATTTCTCTCAAGTTCTCCAAATTATTCCCCTCTCTAAAGAAACTAGATTATCTGCAATTATCTAGACTTTTTCCTATTTCATAATCTCTGATGTCATAATTATTGCTTATTCTTTTTGTTCCTTTAGTGGACATATTCTAAACTGATTTAGTTATGCTTATGGTAGTATCTTGTAATCTACATCTAAAGCTAATGCTATCAGGCTGTATACATATAATTCTATTTTAATGCATACATTTTATGTATTCTACAGTGTCTTGTGTCTGATACATTGTGATTGATTATAATAGCACTGTGGCTGAAAGGAGGCCATCAAGGCCCAGTCCCTCTACCTTAATAAATATATAAATGAAAGTTAGCTAAGAGTTGCTAAACTAGGTGATGCTGCCTGAAAAGGACCCAGACATGATCATTAAACTGGCCTTGGGCCATAAGACACAAGTAGCGATCACAGTTGTAATAGTCAGTAAGTGGTGAGCTCGGTTCTGCAGGAGATAGACTCCTGGGACTAGACAGTTATAATTCCACCTATTGTTGGTCTTTGGTATTGTACCATGTCAAAGACCTCACTGAAGTCTATATGGACTATATACACCAGCTCTCCCTCATCCAGCTTCATGTCTGTGGTGACAGACAATCTCACCCTTGGAAACCCTTTTTATTTATCCATTCCACAAGCTTTAGTCGTAGGTTGTTGCTAAGGTAATGACCACCAGGGGCCCTTACATGCCTAACAATGTTAATCCGGAGTATCATGGGGATCTTTATGGTGGGGGGGCATGTTAGTAGGGAGGTAACTAAAGGATTTGTACAGTGGCTGTTAGTTAGGATAATACTTTTCTTATTGATGGCCTCTGCCCATAAGGGACATGAGGCCCAGACCGGGAGTTTATTTACGATTTTCCATCCAATTGTCAAGGTTTCAGTTGAATAGGATCTGCGATGAACTCTGATTTACATGGATGGGGAGCCTATTCTATATCATGGGGATCCTTTGTGACACATATCTGTCTCTCCATCACATTCTGTTTATGTTGCATGTGCAACAGATCCATCAGGGCAGGGTCTGAAGAAGCCTGTAAGCCAGGCAAAGATCCCCTTTCAGCAGTCTGTAGGAGACTTGAATACAGACAGCATTTAAGTGATTGATGTAGGACAAGGTATTCATGCCTTGAATTCTCAAGGTGAGAAACCTTGTAAACATTACAACTCTTGCAAGTGAATTGTTAGGTACATACCAAACGGGGCATGTATCTAACCAGACACATGCAACATTTGGCATGTACATGCGAAAAGGGGCATTGTACTCAATGATAGGTCTGATAAGGACTGAGGAGAGTGGTACTATAACTTCTTTGGACTGGATTTAAGTTGGGTAGGGTTTATATCACATCATCGAAAGCTCAAAATTACGAAGCGCACAACATCGAACACAGTATCTCGAACCAACAAAACATTGAAACATTGTGAATGGCTGTCCCCAATATGGACATGGAACATTACGTGTAGGCAAGCCTACCTGCAACCCCCACTACTTAAATATACCAACTCAGAGATCGCGCTACAGTGTAGGAAATGTAAATCTTCTGTTTTCGCACTGTAGTGCACTGAAGTGTGATCTCAGAAGTGTTATATTTAAGTGGCAGGGCGTGTGGGGGGTGCAGGGGGTCTTGCCCCTGCATGTAGCAATCTGTTGTTAACGTGCACTCCACATTTTGTTGTTTTTCTTCCCCAATCGATGTTATGCAGTTCGATATATTATATTCGATGTTGTGTGCTTCGGAATTTTGAGCTTTTGATGATGTTGATGATGAAAATAAAATTGCCAAAGACAACCACAAGGCATTCTATAACTATGTCAAGAATCTAAATGGCAATGCTCAGATCTGCTCTGAGCTACAACAGAATGACATTGAATATACTGATCCCAAGGATATTGCCAATATCCTGGCAGATCAATTCAGTGCCAGCTTCACCCCCCACTCACCCCCTAAATGGCCCATCTCAATACCAGAAGATTGCCAAATTCCAGTAATAATGGCCACACAGGTAAAAAACGCACTCTCCAAAGCTACGAATACAGCATCCATGAGACCAGATGACATCCCGGGTTGTGTATTACATGAACTACAAAATGAACTGGCACCTCACCTAAGTGTCATGTTTAATCATAGCCTCACCTCAGGCTTCGTGCCCACTGAGTGGCGCACAGCTACAGTTATCCCACTCCACAAGGAGGGATCCACCTTGGATCCCAGGAACTACCACCCCATCAGTCTAACGAGCCTGATCTGCAAGGCCATGTAATATATTATTATGGAACTTATAAACAAAGACATTGGCAACCTTCAAACACTGGACCCCACCCAGTTTGGGTTCGTAAAGGGCCGATCTTGTCTCCTGAACCTGACTGACTTCTTCAAATCAGTCTCCAGAGCCGTGGACTAGGGTAAGGCGGTCCACACAGCCTATCTGGACCTCACCAAGGCTTTTGACACCATCCCCCACTCTGGAATCATAGTTAGACTTACTAAGCTGGGCATTAATCCCTACGTCACTCGATGGGTTGCCAACTGGCTTACTGACAGAACCCACACTGTAAAAGTAGCTGACTCCAAATCCAGCTCCAGACAAGTGACAAGTGGAGTACCACAGGGTTCAGTCCTGGGGCCGCTCTTGTTTGGCATCTACTTCTCTGAAGTACAGGCCAACACTAAGGGACTCTGGCTAACAAAGTTTGCAGATGACTGCAAACTGGGAGCCATTATTGAATCCCCAAATGATGTGGATACTCTACAAAAGGGCCTTATAGAAACAGATGCTTGGTGCCAGAGCCATGGGCTCAAGCTCAATGCCAAGAAATGTATAGTTATCCCCTTTGGGAAAAAACATGTACCTGTGAATTACCACATATGGGGCAGTACACTAAACACTGAAAGTGTGATAAGAGACTTAGGGACACCGGTGGACAGTGGTCTCACCTTTGATAACCACATTGCCACAACAGTCAGGAAATCCTTCTGTGTGGCACACCTCATCATTAAGGGCTTTTCATCCAGAAAAAGGAGGTCATTATCCCACTGTACTCATCCCTCATTAGATCCATTATAGAATACAACGCCCCATTTGGTATGTACCTATCAAGACATCTGCAACAACCGCAAAGGCCGGAGAAATATCTCACTAAAAGAATCACAGGCCTAAAGCAGATGCCCTACGCTAACCACCTTAAAAAACTCCAGCTATACTCTGTCACATATCGTCTACTCAGAGGCAATCTCTGCATAACATACAAGGCCATGTCAAACCCAGAGCTGTTGGACATGCTACACTTAAAGAAATCCCAATCCGTCAGAGCCACACGCTCCAGGGATCTAAACCTTGTCATCACAATAAAGAAAACATGCTGGAGGGATAGGTTCCTGACCCAGAGATTCCCCGGACTCTGGAAAAGACTGCCTATACATGTCAAGCAGAGTGCCTCTTTGGCCCTCTTCAAAAGGAACCTTGACGATTGGATGGGAGAAAGGAAATTCACCCCAGGGATCACGTCAGTTGCCCTGCTAGACAGGGGTCGAGGGAAATAAATAGTGTGGGAAGAAATAGCCAGGGAATTGTTATGGCTAGGCTTGTATAGGCCCTAGGGCCGATAGCCTAGTACCAGCCTATGAACCTATGTGATATACACCCATTGGGTGACAGAATGATTTTCTTACTATCTTAGCTAAGTGTTGATCAAAGGCCAGACTGTTGTCTACATATGTTCTCAGATCCCTTACTACTGGGTTGACTTTTAGGAGTGATTTATAGATGGAGTAATGAATTTGAGTTGACAGTTTCCCAAAGGGCATTATAATTCATTTTTTGACATTGAGTTTTAGGGCATGGCATTGGCTCCAGTCATTTGTCTGTGTTAAACCCTCTTGCAAGATCTTGGGGAATCTATAATATCTCCCAATTTACCATCACCTGAGTCAAAGACCTTAAATGTTAGCCTTAACTTCCAAGAAGTAGATGCAAAAGCGGGGTGGGCCCAGCACAGAGGCATTTGGTACTCCACTGGTGACCTGTATCTTGATACAGATGGTCTCACCGATCCTGATTTTTTGGTTCGTGTCTGTGACCCAGCAGGCAGTCCAGTTAGAAATAGGGTTTTATGCCTAGCTTAGAGATCTTGTCAACAATGCCTGAGTGGAGTGGTACTATAACAAATTCCTTGGCTAGGTCTTGATATGCAGTGTGTACTGTTTTACCCTCATCCAATGTCTTGGTGACCCTCTCAAAGAGGTTAAGTAAGCACGACTTTCCCTTTGTTGTGGATCGAAATGTGTGGAAAGCATTGTAGCCTTGAACTGCTGGTGTACCTTCTATAGCTTTAAACCAAGTCTCAGTCATGGCATTGATGTCTGCATTCTCCAGTGTGAGGAGAGCTTAAAGGATGTGAAGATTTTTTTTTTTTTTTTATTTACTAGCATTGAGCAGTAACACCTTAAGGTTGCTTGGAGACTTTTTCACTATGTTAGTTGTTTTGTCTTTTTGACATTGTCTTAAAAGGTAGCCGGGGGGGAGTGCAGCCCATCCTTGCCAAAGCAATGTTGTCTGTTGACCATGATCTCCCATGCTGATATTAATTGAATTCCCCCAGAGTGACACCAGAAACTGAGCCAATTATTAAAATCAGTCATATTTATGTTTGCACTGTGGCATCTTCCTTAGTGAAGGTAAAATGCTGCTCAATGCTAGGTTCGTACCTGTCTGTGACGCATATTCCAGAAATCCATTATGTCTGTTTTTATATAGTCCAGTAAGGTACATATCAGGTTATTTAAACCCACATGGACTACGATTGAATCATATTGGTACCTGGAGTGCAGTGACTTGTATGCATGCAAGATATTGTGGATTCTAGCTCCAGATAGGCACCTAACCATTATCATCTTCTTGTCTAACATGGTAAATGAGGAACATGTTTGTCACTCAATGGAATACCCAACAACAAAAGTATATGCTTGCCTTGTGGGCTTTGCTGAGGTCTGATGTTTCTTTTGGTGTGTGTTTTAGTGATTGCTGAAAAGTGGTGTTGCTGTTAGATGACTGAAATTTTGGAAGGTTTCTTTTAAGTGCCTCTGCATAAGACAATCTGTGTGTGTGGTTAGCTGTTTGTTTGAGAGGTGCTGTGTGTGTATTCTTGGCGACTTATTTTGTATGCAACATTTTTGCCTCCAAGGAAGTTCTGTATTTACATCTCTTGCATACTGTGTTATTTTCTTTAATGATAACTAGTTGTCAGAGAACATGAGGCAATTGTTACATTGCCTTTGGATGCTCAAATCTACCAAGATGGCCACAGAGACATTAGGGAATTGGATATCCATGTTGTCCAGTCCTGTAATAGGAAGGACAGTTTAGGATTACAGATTGGATTTTAACAAGAGTCTTCTGTGGTAGTTTCTGGGGATAAGGGCAAGCTGTTATATAGTGGAAGGATATGGTAGTGCTATTCTACATACAAACTAGTTTCTGGGGTTAAAAGCAAGACGTTGTATAGTGCTGTCATATGGTAGTGTTATTCGATGCGCAAACTAACTGCTGCAATTTAAATTCCACACAATGCTATGCTGTTTAACAAGTTTGGGACCCAATCCTAAATTTACATGGAAATGTTACTGTCTGTGTGTTTGCTACTATGCTGGGCACTGCTAACCACCACTGTGCATTAGGCAGCTCTACATATCTTCGTCTGTCTTTGTCTGATTTATAGCAGAGAAAAAAGCTTGAAAACTGACTGTTATGCCCTCTAGCCAATAAATGATCACACTTTGAGCTCCCTGGAGTGCTTCCCAACTCAGAGACACCAGTTAAACACCTTCAGCCACAGGATGGATGGTCCTGGAATTTCTTCATGTAAAAGCGCAGTAAAAGTATTTCTGAAGTGCCATTTAAACAACAAAAGAACTACCAAACAACTAAGTCCCTGGCTTACTCATCCTTCTGTAAGATGTTCTTGAGCCAAACAAAAGCAGAAAAAGCCAACAAACTGAGAATTGACAATTGTTGCCACAAAATTAAATAAATGCTTTAAAAATGCTCAAAACAGTAGCTATCATTGTATAAAGCAAGTACAATAGCAGTACAGTAAGCCATCATGAATATGTCTACTATAGGATAGATGGGGTGGTGGGTGGAATTATAGCAGGCAAACATTCTAAGGGGATGGGGCATCTTTGAAATCAAACCTCCCCATCAGTGTCATGGAAATGAGAGTCATTCTAAGTACAGTATCAGTATTTCAGCATACCTTCCCTCATGAACTGGTTGCCATCCAGTTGTATAACATGGCAGTAGTTTGGTACATCATCAAGAAAGGGTTGATACATGCTTACTCCCTATGGTTTGAAGCCATGAGAATCTAGGATAGGGCTAACCAGCCCAATTGGTTTGTGATACCAAATCACATTCTACTCGAGGTCAGTTCCCTTGCAGTTAGGCTGAGTTGAGTGCCCCATGAGTGATTACTAAACCTCTTTGAGATTTTCAAGCTATTCTGCTGTTTAGGCAAGACTTGTTGTAACCTGCTTGCCTCCCCATCAGATGCCAAATACAGCAACTATTTCCATCTTATTACTCATCTGCGTGGTTAATGTGGTCTATATTTTCCCTCCTTGACTCCTATATACCTTCACCCCCATTTCCTCTGATGATTAGATTAATCTGGAAATCCATTACTACCCTACATAGTGCTGTTAGATCACACCACAGGCAAACCTCACATTCAGTTTCTCAATCTCAGCTTGGCTTCTCCACTGTTGGTAGAGCCAGTAACCCTTCTTTGTCTTCCCCAGTATTTCAAATCATGTCATCTGATCAAAAGCCAAGTACTTAAAAAACATACAAAAACAAGTGGAATTGTTTCTCCTTGTGATCATCTCACAGAGTAGGCACATTCTCGGCTCTTTCCCCTACATTGAATTATCTAAGATCTTTGAATTGAAACAGAGCTGCTTTTCTCTCCAAGTCCATCATGCAGCCATTCCAGATGTTCATATGGGACACAACTCTTCTTTTTTGGTGTCACTAAGTCATGTAAAATTTTCTAAGAGGCACATGCTTCCTACCTATCCTCTTGATTTCCTGTACCCCTTAGGATAGGTATTTTATGATGAAAAACCTCCCCTTACCCCTCTCACTTTGATATTTCAGTGTTAGTTTTATTGCAGTGCTATGTTGGAAGTTTTTTTTCTTGTGGTAGGCATATTTGCCAGAATTTCTGAGTTAGATGCCCTTTCTGTTGATCCCTCAAATTTACTGTACCACAAGGATAGCATTACTCCAAGAACATCTGTTGTTCCTATCATTTTCTAACAGGAAGCATGGTCAGAAAACATTCAAACTAATCCTAAGTAGTTATCTGACTCCAAATTGGATATAAAAATGTCACAAAAACAAACTGAGAAAACAAAAGACTGGGAAGTCCTTGCAGTGAGTAGTTATCTGACTCCCTCAAGTTTGTCACAGTTAATATGAGAAGTAAGTCCTGTTTTAGCAGAGTACTTGCTACATCTGCAGCCTTCCACAAGAACACAGCTTTGTGTGATATTTGGTCAGCAGCCACCTGGTCATCTCTCAGCACCTCTGCAAAACACAATAAGCTGGATGTGGTGTCCATGTCTAGGTAAGCATTCCTTTGAGACCAGTGTTATCCAGGAAATTTTCCCATGGGGATTTGCTTAAGACTCTGTCCTGCTTTTATAGAGGATAGATCTCCTTATATCAGGCATAAAGGTTAAGTTCTTACCATAACATTGGATCTCTAAAAGTAAGTTCAGCATCTGTATCATACCCATCCAGCTTCCCCCTGTCTAGCATAGCATGTCTAGAATTTCTTCCCTCTCTTCTGCTCGTCATACAAAATGTCAGGAAAGACTTGGGATCATGGTGCACTGTGGGATGGAAAGGGTATTAAACAGCCTGGGAATATTTTATCAAATAATCCTAGTACTTATATTATTAGGTCTACTGTAGTGATGGTGAACTTTCTGTTACAGATTTATCTTTGTGGCAGGTATATAACTTTTGCCTATGCCTTTCTTCATCAAAGTGAATGCTTCCTACTTTTAGAAATTGCTAATCATAGCTCCAGAGTAACCATCAAATGCTGTGATGACTGTCATACCTTACCTAAGAGTTTCTACCAGAAGTGCTTATTTTGTTTGGAGAAGACCACGTGATATTGAAAATTGTGGTTATTTATTTTTTGATAGATTTTGACTGGCCATTTCCAGCTGAGCATTTATCATCCTTGACCTGGGAAAAATGTTCTATAAGAGTAAAAATAAAAAACTCTATGATGATCTCTCTCTCTCTCTATATATATATATATATATATATATATGTGTGTGTGTGTGTGTGTGTGTGTGTGTGTGTGTGTGTGTGTGTGTGTGTGTGTGGATATATATATATATATATATATATATATATATATATATATATATATATATATATATATATATATATATATATAAATATATATATATATATATATATACATGTGATGACCCTTCACTGGACCAGTAATCAAGGATCCTCACTCCTCACCACTGGCACCTGTGGGGAATGTTCACTGGGAGGATAACAGATACTCACACAGTGTTTCCAGATGCAGCTCTCTACATCAAGTGCAATTTCCCTTAAGAGTCCACAGAGACCACAGTCAGTCTGGGGCTGATTTTTTGAAAATACTAAGTATATATTCACAGTGACATCAGAGTTCAAAACCACAGGAAATATTTAAAATAACATTGCAGGACAGGCTCACACAAATAAAGAAAAAACAATATCTAAACTAATGTAGCACAAGTAATCCCAAAGCTCAGGATAATTGTTCCACTCGACACAAAGATAAATCCAACAAGAAGAAGAGTGGAAAATAACGTTGAAGCCAGATTCCAGGTAAAAACCTTTATTGCAGTACATAAGTGCTTTCACAGTTCTGGACAACTGCTTCCTCAGACGTTAAAACAACACTGGGAGACCATCTTTTAAATACTACTGACATCATATCCTTTGATGACTTCTAACCCAGGAATCCATAAACTAGCTTGCAGATCACAAACTGCTGAATTTACTTTGCAGTCCACCTTGGAATTGGGCTTGTGCTTACCCTATGAAACAAAGCTAGATCATTAGAAATTGCTATTTTCCATTCTTCTTTTTCTTCTTCTTCTTCTTGGAAATATCTAAACTAAGCTTCACTCTATTCCTGACTGAATCTAAGATAGTTACTGTACTCTAATAACTTACATAATAGAGCAAGGCAGATGATGTGGTGAAGAGACTACTCAAAATAATATCTAAAATATTACTGCTGAGATAGCTTGAAGAATGACATAACTTCTGGTCATCTGACTTCTAGTTCCCAGGCAAAACCCCCATTGCTGGCAGCTGGCAGTGTTTAGCACCTACCCATAAAAAACACACACACAAGGGCTTTTGCTCATATCTTTGGCAGGTGCTGGAAGTCATAAAACAATTACATTCTCCATTCTTTCAGAGTAGTGATTAGTTCACCCCAAAGACAATACAGAAAGCTTCCTAGTACAGACTTTGTGTCTCTTGTTGCATTGAAACCTGTGAGATAGCATCTTTGTGGGCTAGCCTATAAAGTCATTTAATTTCAGATATTTTTCTAAAGTTTGTTGGACTGAGGTTAACCCTCCAGTTTCCTCTATTAAAACATATACATTTCAATGGCTACAATATTGCATGTACATTTCTGTTCTCTTCCAGTAGGGCACACTGTGGATACATTTTAAACACAAGCACTTTACAAATACCTTTTTAACACACATCTATACAAAGCAGTTTCTTATACACATGAAATACATTTCTAATACATTTGTAGCACAAGTATGTTATATGAATCATTTTGATATTCACAAATGACATGTAATTATTTACAAAATTCCAGCTAGCTGTGCTGGCAGTACTTCATTTCATCACACTTCTTTCCCCCTTCAAAGACTCAAGCTAGTTTTTCAAGTGACCCTTGAGAAACTTTGCTTGAGAGGGATGAGCTTATCTGGGAATACATTACCCCATACCCTGTCATGAGATCCCAGCTGCCTTGGCATTGCTGACCCCAGTACAATATTGATGTGTCGTATTATATGCCTGCAACCCTTGGCTCCACCATAGTAACTTGGGATTTTGCTGGCTGGCTTGCTGTAGCCATAGATACCCCTCAGACACCTCCTGCCTCCTACTGCAAATAGTCAGCATATGGGCCTCCCTGTCATGGTAAGCTTTCATGGTGTTAATATGGTACAATTTGTGCCCCTGCCTCCTGCCTAGCAGTTCTACCATGCAGTTAACATCACTGACTTTCCTTACCACTTTGAAGAGTCCCTCCCAAGCTGCCTGCAACTTATTGTGCCTGATAAGAATGAAAACCATAAACTGCTGCCCCACAGCATACTTTCTGGCTTGAGCATTCCTGCCATACCAGACCTTTTTCTGCTGTTGGGCTTCTACCAGGCTCTCCTGGGCCAAGCCCATGAGTTCTCTGAGCCTTGTCCTGAGGTTTAGGACATATGCCACAACAGACACCTTGTAGGATTCATACTAATCCTTCCACTCATCTCAAATCAAATCTAGAGGTCCCCTCACCACATGCCCATACAGCAACTCAAAAAGTGAGAAACCTGTGGATTCCTGGGGCACCTCTCTGTGAGCAAACAACAGATGGGGAAAATATTTGTCCCACTCCCTCTTAAACTGGTCTGCAAATGCCTGTAGCATGGTCTTTAGTGTAGAGTTTAACTTCTCCACCAGCCCATTAGTGTGGGGAGGTAGGGGTGATCTTTAGGTGCTTCACCCCACAATGCTCCCACAGAAAATGCCAGCAGATCTAAAATGAAATTGGCACCTCTGTCAGTCAGTAGTTCTTTTGGGAAACCTACCCTGCTGAAAATTTCTAACAAAGTATTTGCCACCTTTTCTGTCTCAATGGAGGACAGAGCCACCATCTCAGGGTATCTCATAGCATAATCTACTACCACTAGGATATATTTCTTCCCTGTGGAACTTGAGGTACTCAGAGGCCCCACAATATTCATAGCTACCTTCTGAAGTGACTCCTCAATCATAGGCAAAGACATCAAAGGAGCTTTGACATTGTCTCCTGCATTACCTACCTTTTGGCACTGTTTACAGGCCTTGCAGCAGCCTGTTACATCCCTGGAAATCCCAGCCAATAAAAGTTCTGCATAATACGTCTCTTGGTATACTTTATGCCCATGTGACTTGCAAAGGGAATGCCATGGGGTATGGCTAGAAGTGTCAGATGGTAGGCACTGGGCACTATCAACTGCTGTATTACCTCAACTTCTAGCCCTCCATCAGGGGTCATTCTCTATACAGTAACCCTTTGTTCCAGTATACAGATTCCCCTTTTCCTTGAGAATCAGGTGCCTCCCTAGCTACCTCCTGCAAGCCTTGTAATGTAAGGTCTGAGAGCTGAGCCTGTCTCAACTCTCTCTTTAACCAGTCCAACCACACAGCAAAAAACAGTATCAGAAAGCACCAGAGACATGGTTGGATAACCAGCAAGCCACTTTATTCCACAAAGGACAGCAGTCAAGTGCTTTTATCTAACTAAAAGACTTCTACAAAGTTCTGAAGAAGTCTTTTAGTTAGATGAAAGTGCTTGACTTGCTGGTTATCCAACCATGTCTCTGATGCTTTCAACTCTGTCTTTGTAACCCTTCCCAGCTCCCCTTCCACAGGAAGTCTGGTATTCTCTGACAGCAATGTCTCACTGTCAGCCTGTGTACTACTACTACTAACCCCTCCCCTTGCAGTCAGCCTGTCCAAGGGAACATCAGTACCCACCAGCAGCTGTGGCTCACCTTCAGTCTCAGTGATACAGGGTAGCTCCCTCTCTTAAGTAACCACCTCACCAGTCCTGGCTTCAAGTGCGTGGTCTGTCTGGTTCCCCTGAGGCTACCAGACCCACATGCCTGTTTCCAAGCCTGACTGTCTGTCACTGCATTCACACAAGGTACTGCATTATCAGAATCATTCCCTATCAGGACACCTACAGGGATATCCTCAAACACAGCTACTTGCTTGCTTCCTTTTCCACCCTCCTAGTCAAGGTGAACCCTAGCTAAAGGTATTTGGAATGGGGTCCCTCCTAAAGCTCTGACTGGAATAGACTGCCCAAGCAAGTAATGCTTCTCTTTAACCATTGCAGGCTTTACAATGGTTAGGTCAAAGGCTGTGTCTGTCTTAGCAGTGGCCTGTTTCCCATCTACTAAGATAGCATATAACCTTTTGTGGTAGTTTGGTACCCATGTTGTCTCCAGACAAATTATCACCAGCATTCAGTATTCCCACTTG
Organism: Protopterus annectens; assembly: GCF_019279795.1. NCBI lineage: Eukaryota > Metazoa > Chordata > Ceratodontiformes > Protopteridae > Protopterus > Protopterus annectens. The sequence goes on from NC_056731.1 coordinate 307,280,605, forward strand.
CTGGCTCCCCCACTTTTGTTTCCCACCTTGCCTCTATGGACATCTGTATGCTACTTCACCCCACTGGTTACATTTAAAGCATTTAACCCTTGATCCTGGCTGTGTACCTATACTAGTGGCTTCCCCTGTTACTGGCAGACTCTGTTGGGGGTGGTTTAGACTGCCCACTATGGGTTCCCTTAGACCCATGTGCAGCACTGGGTATCCCTTTCCTTTGCAGTGATGCCGTGCTTGCTAGGTATAGGTCTCCTTTTTTCCCCAACTCATCTGCAGTACTGCATTCCCTATATGCCAACCAGATTCTCATGTCCTCCAGGCAAAGTGCTAAGGGCTTGTTCCTGCACCAAAAGTTCTGTCAGCTTCTCAAAAGTGGTGGCCTGACACCCAGTCACTCACCTATGAAAATAAGTGCTTAACTCAGCAATATAATCACTCACTTTCATATGCCTTGCGTCTGTGCTCATGAAACTTTTTTCTATAAGCTTCAGGTGTTAACTTAAAGCATTCCAATAAACAATTTTAACTATTATAATTTAAGCAATCAGTATCAAAAAATTAAGAAACAGCAGTTACAGCTTTACCATAGAGTAAGGGGATCAGGAACCGTACCCAGAGCCCTTGGTCAGCATTATACTGTTTAGATACCTTTTCAAATATATCAATAATACCCTTTCAAACATATCAATAAAACTATCAGAATTATCACCCTCTGTAAATTGTGGAAGAAATTTACTGACCTTTATTGCTTCTGGGGTTCGGTTACTCCATTCCCAGTTACATCCATGGCCCTGTCAAAGAGTCAACATTTCCTTTTCATGTTGCTTCTGCCTCTAATTTTCTTCAGCTTCCAGACATCTCAGTTTCTCTGCTGATTCTAGTTCCAAACGTTTGGCCTCCAGTTCAAGTCTCTTTAACTCCAGATGGAGTTTTAAGTCCTATGAGGAAAAATTGAACTGTCCATTTTCTGAGAGTTGTACATCCCCAAGGCCAGTCTGGCTGTCTTCCTGGTTGCTAGTCTGTGATGCAGCTATGGCTAAGGCTGCAATCATTTCTGCTTTAGTCAGGTTGGCATGCACCAATCCTTTGGCTTGGCACATCTCAGCCAACTGGCTCCTTGTCAGCTTGCCATAATCCTCTGCTGACATCCTTGCCTGCTGTCCCTGACTAACTAAGCTAACAAGAAATAAATAAACTATTTTGATATGAAACTCTGAATGTCTACCATGTCACTGCTTGAGTTAACAAACGCCTTCTTTATTGACCACTGTTTACAGGCTACAGGAGTTCAATATCCATACCACTGAATCCCAATATGTGATGTGGTGATCCCACCACTGCCAGACAACATGTGATGTGGATATCCTACCACTGCCCTCTAATATGTGACGACCCTCCATTGGACCAGTAATCAAGGAGCCTCAGTTCTCACCACTGGCACCTGTGGGGAACATTCAGTGGGAGGATAACAGGTGCACAGTATTTCCAAATGCAGCTCTCTGCATCAAGTGCAATTTCCCTTAAGAACACACAGAGATCACAGTCAGTCCGTGGCTGATTTCTCCCTCTTTCTCCAGATCCCAAATTAGACTCCCCACTGGCACACCTATAGAGTTGAAATCTCAGCTGAGTGTCAAAGCCAAGGCCTCCAGCACCTTGTCAGTCCAACCAGTACTTCATGTCACTAGCCAAGTAGCTGACACACACACTCTTTGAGATTTGATTTACAAACACACACACACACACACACACACACACACACACACACACACACATGGGAAAGGGTGGCACAGGTTTACTAACTATGCCCCCTTCTGCCCAGACTATAAGGCAGTTATGACTGCCACCAGACACTCCTGCCTGTTACCATAAGGCTCTTCCAAGGGCACCCAGTATATTGAGTGAAATTAATATTAATCTAAGTGGTAGTTTGACCAAGAGCAAGGCTATTAGGAGTGGCCCACACAGTGTCACCAAATAAATATGCAAGTACTCTCAAAACTTCAATATCTCTACAATGATCAGCCACAATGAAATGTTTAAATATATTTAATAATAAATAATAAATGAACAAGAAAATACTAAGTATATATTCAAAGTGATATCCGAGTTCAAAACCAAAGGAACTATTTAAAATAACATTGAAGGACAGGTTCACACAAATAAAAAAAAAATCTAAACTAAGCTTCACTATATTCCTGACTGAATCTAAGAGAGTTACTATACTCTAATAACTTACATAACAGAGCAAGGCAGACAATGTGGTGACTGGTTCTTCTTGCTGTTGTCAGGCCCAAGACAGACTACAGAAGGCTGTCTCACTCTAAGAGACTTCTCAAAATAATATCTAAAATATTACTGCTGGGAAAGCTTGCAGAATGACACCATTTCTGGTCATCTGATGTCTAGTTCCCAGGCAAACCTTTGCTGGCAGCTGGCAGTATTTAGCACCTACCCATAAAAATGCACACACAAGGGCTTTTGCTCAGATCTTTGGCAGGTGCAGGAAGTCATAAAACAATTGCATTGCACTTGCTTTCAGAGTAATGGTTAGTTCACCCCAAAGACAATGCATAAAGCTTCCTAGTACAGACTTTGTGTCTCTGGCTGCACTGAAACCTGTGAGATAACATCTTTATGGCCTAGCCTATAAAGTGATTTAATTTCAGATATGTCTCTAAAGTTTGCTGTACTGTTGTTAACCCCCAATTTACCCTGTTAAAACATATACATTTAAACAGTTGCAACAGTGTATATACGTTTCGGTTGTCTTACAGTCGGGCACACTGTGTTTACATTTTAAACACAAGCACTTTACAAATACCTTTTCAACACAAACATCTTTACAAAGCAGTTTGATATACCTGACATGCAGTTCTAATACATTTGTAACACAAGCTTCTTATATAAATCATTTTGATATTCACAAATGACATATACTTATTTGCAAAATTCCAACTAGCTGTACTGGCAGTACCTCCTTTCGTCACAACACACACACACACACATATATATATATATATATATATATATATATATATATATATATATATATGGGTCCTATTTGTCTTGTCAAAGGTATGGTTCATCGAACCGTACTTTATCGAACCCACTTTCGCTGAAAAAAACAAAAAAAAAAACATGCAGTTTGCGTGTACCGTTAGTTGTACATCAAAGTATACTGTTGATATACAACTAAGGAAACTCCTGTTGAGATCGTGGTACAGTGGGGATAAGGGAATATTCCCTTTTCCCCACTGTAGTATGATCTTGGAGTGAGAATATTAAACTGGGGGGGTGCACAAGGGAGTTGCCCCCCTGCATATTAGTGTTTAGTGTGTTTTTTTTTAATGTTTAGTTTTCTTTTAATTTTTCTGCGAAAGTCCATTTTCGACAAAATGCACTTTCTTAGAAGTCAGTTTGCGGAAGTACGGTTTTATGAACCGTACTTTAGATTAAAGAACATAGGTCCATACACACACACACACACACATATATATATATATATATATATATACATATGTATATGTATATATATATATATATATATATATATATATATATACATATGTATATGTATGTACCTATATACTCGCATGTACATACATATATACATACCCACTGTAGCAAGTATGATTGTAAATTTAAATCTGCTGTTGAATACATATGTACATAATTCATTTTAAAACATGTCCAATATATTAAATTATTTATGTAGCTAGAAAAATGTACAGCAGGCAATAGTGTCTAGAACTGAATGACTAAAATCATGCTTAACAGTCAAAAGATTGGAAAGTTTAATAAATAAATGGAAGAGTGTCCAAAGCTAGTTTATTGCAAATAGGTTTTGTTTTTGTTGTAGTATTCTTAAATTCAGTTTACAGTATATATTTCTTCTGTGTCTACATGTGAAGAATATTTGCAGAGTAAATTTCTGGTGTGTGAAAAACTGCATGTTTCCAAGATATGAAGCAGATGGCTTAGTGGTAGTGGAGTACATCTTTGAAGCAGAGATGGCTGTTAATTTGTCTTATCATTTAAAGTAGATTAATCCTTAGCTTGGAGACAGTTGTTGTGAAAGTATATCACCAAGTCTGTTATATGTAAGATGACTCTTTGTAGGGAGCAGTTATTCTAAGTGAAGCAAGCAGTTAGGGACATGTCATTCTCCAAGGGGCTTAAGATGGAGTATGTTAGAGTTCTTGAAGAATTTCAAATGCTGCTCTGAGGTTACTGATTGCAAATGTTTTCTTTTTCTAGCCAGACATTGAAATTTAGAATGATATAGTAATGTGTCCTTGCTATGCGACCAAAAGAAACTTTAAAAATTCTATGATAAGCCTCTTTCAATTTTTACTGTAGGTTGCGTGTAGAGTAGTAAATTTACATCAATAGAAGACAGTATGAAAGAGGAAGATCCTTGTAGTGGGTAAGTATGTATATCAAATTATGAACTCCCACATCTGATAAGTAAGTTGAGATTCTGGTTTATGTGGAGGAAAACATTGTTATCTTTGTTAAATGTTAGTTCACTATCAAGTAACACTCCAAGCAGCTTAATACAATTAAATAGTTCTGGTGTGGCATTGTCATGAGTGACTGTGTTAAAGGTAGAAGTTGTTGAAAAGTAGAATTCAGTAGGGTAAAACAACACGATTTTGTTTACTGGCATTGACACATAAACTAGAGTTACAAATTCAAGACTAAGTGTTGAAGCCTTTTAAGAGGCTGGTTGAGATTTTATACAGTTACTCTGACAGAAGATATAGTGTTGCATTTGGATGAGTGAGGTTGGGCGATAAGAGGATGATAGATCATCACCATAATTTTCTAAACTGCTTGACCTGGTTAAGGTTATAGTCATAACAAACCAAGTAGGGTAGGCCAGACTTCTAGATCCTCAACATCAGTCTTCATCTCATCATGTGAGATTTTCTAAGTGTTCCCAGGCATGCTGTGAAATATGATCTTTCCAAAGTGTTCTGGATCTGCCCTATGGTCTCCTTCTAGTAGGCCATGCCTGGTAATCCTCCTGTGGGAGCCACTAGGGAATCATCCCCCTCAAGGTGCCAGAACTAGCTCAGCTGACCTTTCTCTACTTAAAATAGTAATGGCTGCACTCTGAGGTCATCCTGGATAGCCAAGCTCCTGATATTATAATGGAGAGTAAGCCTAGCTACCCAACAAAGGAACCTCATTGCTCTTGACATATAATTGATGAAAATTGAAAACCAAAGTGAGACAAGGACTGATCACTGAGAAATACTTAGTGTTACTGGAATAAATGATAATGCCAGATCAGTCCATTTTACTGCTTTATATCTGTTATTCATATAGCTGGCAAATAATTTTAAGCATTTGATAGGTTGAAGATGGCAGTGTCTACTGATTTTTCAAGAAAAATGATCAGGATAGAAGCCATGGTGAGTAGTTGCAAGGATGTTGCAATCACTGAGATGTCTGGGTAGTTGATTAGGTACATATCTTTCTTGTAATTATGATTAGAAGTAGACTTATTTGAAAGTTGCTATAGCTGGAGATTATCCACATTTTAAAGAAGGATCATGATAACTGATTTCCAGAGCACAGAGACATAGTCTTCTTTGAGTCTGTTATAAGGACAGAAGCAATGAATGGTATATCAGTTATTAGTTTTAAACAGTATGACAGGATTTCCTCGGATGCAAGAGAAGAGAAGAAGATTTTATTTTTTAGGAGTCTGCATATTAGACTTGTCAGAATTGTTGCCAGTAAAGAGGCATATGGGTGTTTGTGGGCTACTACTTAAGAGGTTTGTGATATTCCAAGAGGTAGAGAAGGTCTGTGTGAAATATTGGTGTAGCTGTATTGGTGTATAATATGTTATGATGCCTGACTTACATGGATTAAGTTTAGCTGCTTCACCTGATTTTAATTGACTTGTTACCAGAAATGTTTCAGGATTTTTTGGTAATTGTTGAGATGCTTTTGGTGACTGTTTTCGAAGGACATATTTTAACTGAATATTAGATGTGATGTTGCCAGTTTTCATTCTGTACTCAGGCTGTGGGTTTGGAATTGATCCTTGGATATGACTCGGCTGTTGCAATTGCTCTTAGCAACCAAAAAGCTCTCAAGCTGCTCCCTTACCCATAATGCACCATTCCCAAGTTACCTCATATCTCATTTACCACTTTCTCGAAGACATCATTCACCAGTAGCTCTCAGGCAGTGAAGTGTTATTTTCAGTATATTCTTTCAAAAAGTTCTAAAGATTCTTTAAAACAGCTTCTCTTCTTGTTCGTCTATCAACACTTACCTAGTGACTACCGTGAATTTCCCCTTTTAATACTTTTTACTGACTTTTTACTCACCCTTCCTTTCTTTCGTACGAAAGTTCCTACTGATGCTATTGTTAGTATCTTTCTTTTTTTTACACCTTTGTGTGTATTTTTTTTTTTTACCATTGTTGATAACTCATTTTCTTACTATCTGAAAAAAATAGCTGTGGTTTTTCTTCTTTCTCTTATAACTTTTTCTCCCTTTTTTATGAGTGATGGCTGACAAAAGGATAAAGATAATCGAGCTGGCTTCAAAAAGTGTGTCAGATGCGGGCACAAAATACAAGTTAGTGACTTGCATACACATTGTGTTTATTGCCTCGGTCCTCTGCAACTTCAGCAGGACTATGCAGTTTGTCACTCTTTCAACCATAGGACCTTGGTTGAATGAAAAAATAAATTAATACTTAAAGGTTTATTGCCATTCTCCTTTGGTGAGGCAATTTATGGAGCTTCTCATGTAGAAATATCGAAAAAGGGCAAATCTGAACAAGCTCTGTCGGATCCAACTGCTAAAAATTCTCAGATAGTGGATCTGACTCCTTCATTGGATCAGAAAGGCAAAAAGCATAGACCTTTGGATCCATCTATTTCCCTGCATCCATCACTCTTTAAGAAAAAAGGACTTCTCTGAGCAGATAATTTTGGATCTAGTAGAAAGTTTATCTTTAGCTCCACAATACTTTCAATAGTCCCCGTTAACTGATTCAGTCCCAGTCAGAGTCCCTTCACCATTTTTGGACAGACCGAAGTCACCTTCAGCAATGGCCGCTCGCTCTTCTAGGAGCCTCACTGAAGAAGATGTGGAGAGACTAGTGAAGACGATTCTCTGGGTGCAGGGTATGTCAGGAGTTCCCAAGACTCCTACCCCTTTGGGTCAGGAATTCCATGCTTCTTCTACCCCACCATTACCTCGTCCTCTGGTTTCCCTCGAAGTGTCAGAGTCATTGGATCTGAACCACCTGTGCCATCTACATCAGATCCAAGAACTTCCCTCTCCATGGATCCAATATTTGCTCTAAACTCTTCAGCACATTAGGAGCTGGAGACCTCTTGGACCCATGGTGGCCTTGTTGGGTTTGAGTTGTTGGTCCCGACTCCAAGATTTTTGGAGCCATGTCTATGCCTTGGGGCCTTCGCTCAGACCAGCTCAGCCTCAGCTTCAGCCTTGGTAGGATTGCCTTCTGGGCAAGGGTGGGCTACGGTTCAGAGGCATACCCTCTTGGATCTGGGCTCCTATTCCTTTTGGGGGCAATCAGCCTTTGAGGCTTTGGAGAGAGCCATGTATGTTTCAGCAGCTCAGACAATACATACCCCCTGGGATCTCCAGCCTTCACTTCTGACATCTCTATCCACACCTTCTCACTCTGGTCTTCTACAGGGACAGCGATTTTCAAAACCCCAAGCTTCTCAGCAGGGTATTCCCACCTCTTCTGACACCTCTCCAGAATATCCCACTGCAGAGGTCCCTAAGAAGAAGACATGTAAGAGAAAGCACAAGGCCAAGTCACATATGAAGATTGGATCCTAACCCACAGGTTGAGTAAGAATGAAAATGGAAAACACAGATGGAACATTATGGTGAGTACATAACTTATTTTTAAGATTTTACTTTGCTGTGCAATTGCTTGCACTTGAAGAGGGAATTCATACTTTTACTGTGATGGCACTGTTTCCTAGCACAATCAAGAAGGGTCATTATTGCTTTAATTTTGGTTTAGATAGCTTTCTGCCTTTGTGCTTGAGCTATCAAATTGAGTATGCCAAGGAAGGATTGAGTTGAGCATCACTCTCTCAATCAAGTATTAAGAGGTGGCTCCTCTGATGTATGTATGTATGTATGTCATATACTAAGGAATTTGGAAAGGTCAGTGTTTTATGTACTTCTGGAGATGTGGTAGTTTTCATTTTTTTTATGTGTATTTTTTCCAGTATGCAAAGACAGAGCAATGATCACTAGGAAGATTGGATAATAAGCCCATAATAGTTGCAGTGTTATTGGGGCAGAAGTCAGTATCCATTCTAGGTTACGTTCCCTGCCTGAGATTTTACTTGTTTTATAAGAATTATGAGCTGTCTCATGTTTGCTAGCTTCATGGAAAGGTGTATGCTTGAGTTTACGGCAAGATTCCTGACAATATAAAATAGCTCGAGATTGTCATTTTGGCTGGACTTCCTAGATGGTTGCACAGTGATTGACAACTTAATTTCAGCTCTCCCAGTGTAAAAAAGGAAATAAGAAATAATAGCTAGTGATATTGTCAGCCTGAGTAAAATTCAGTTACTAGCTAGTAAGTTCACTGCCTGAATGCTAGCAAAGGAGAAATTTAGAGAACCTGAAAAAAAATAAGTCAGAAAAAGTGAAGAGAAAACACTGTCTAAGAAGAATCTTGTTGTTGTTTAACAAAAATCAATTCAAGCTTCAGCTTTGGTACAAGAGATGGCTTCCAGTACTTCAGAGTACGTCTGATTTACATTTTCCTCTGAAGTGATTAAAATAAAAGAAACACTGAAGGAGTAAATCAACTAAAATAATGAAAGGCTGGAAAAAAATAGAAGAAGCTTTAACTATTGAGTTATTTATTTCCAGTTTGATTACTGGGGAAGTCCACTGGGCCCAGAGAGCCCATTTTCAGTGGAAGCCCAGGGAGAAAAGCTCCATAATACAGATTACAGTAGAAATAACCGTCAAGTAAAATAAAAGCTACAAGTACAAATACAAATATTTATCAAATTCAGTACAAAGCATGAGCAATTTTGCCCATAGCTAAACTATCATATGGATTATAAAGTACAGATTAATTTTAACAAAATTATTTACACAGTCCAGTCAAAGGCTATTTACAATATTTACGTAATGTAAGAGATCATATGGGAATTAGCTATGGAAAGATATAGCAAGCTATAAGGAGCTTTGGAACACAGGAGGATGCCCTCCCAAGGGCTTTTATTTATAAATGATCTAGGTAGGAAGAATGCAGTTACATTGCCATTTGGAAGAGAGGTAGGTGTGAAGCTGAGTTTTGAAGTTGTCTTTGTTTGATATTGTCCTTAGTGTGGATGGGAGAGAATTCCATTTTTTGCCTAGGGAGAAAGAGAGGAGAAGTTCTCCAGCAGGACGTTTAGGTTTGTAGACAGTAATTAAATTTTGATGTTCAGATCTGAGAGTTCTATTTGGGGTATAAGAGGGAAGGATGTTTGTCAGTGCAGGGCATCTGGTTAGATTAAATATTAGCCTATGTGCTGTGGTAAGTTGGAGGTAGTCCAGATAATTTGTGAGTTCAAACCAGTTTAGAGATTGGAGGGTAATACAGTGATGGGTGGAATGTTTGGCTTTGGTGGCAAATTTGGAAATTTTGTTATAACAGTTTTCAAGTTTGGAAGTGATGGAGGATGATAGGTTGGTTAGTAGAGGGGCACCGTACAGTAGAGAAGGAAGGAGGTAAGTAGAGGCCAGAGTATGCCTAGTAGAAGAGGACAGGAAGTGGTTGTTCCTGTACAGCATACCCAGTTTTTGGTGGTTTTTTTCATATTTTGCTGAATGTGGATGTCTAACTTGAGGTATTTGTCTATAGTTACGCCGAGTAGTTTGGCGAAGGGAACACCTTTGATAGGAGAGTTGCTTTGGCTGAGGACTTGGAAGGAACTTTTATCATAAAAGAAAGATTTTGGGGTGGGAATAGTAGTATTTTAGATTTGTTTGCATTGAGAGAAAGGTGATTTTGGCACATCCAAATCTCAGTAGTTGAGAAGGCGGTCTGGGTCTTAGTTAGAAGTTCAGAGAGGTTAGAGGCAGAGCAGACTAAGTTGAGTCATCTACATATTGAATGACTTTAGCGTTTGGAATAGTAGAGTGAAAATTATTGATAAAGATATTAAACAGCATTGATCCAAGGATGGATCCCTGAGGTACGCTGGTAGGGCTGGGTAAGAAAGGTGAGATGCCTTTTTTCCATTTCACGGCCTGAGATCTGTCTGACAGATAACTTGAGACCCAGGAGAGGGTGTTTTGGGAGAGATTTACGTTTGAGAGATGACTCAGAAGATGAGTATGGGAAACAGTATTGAATGCTTTAGAGAGATCTAGGAGAACTGTATATACTAAATTCCCAGAATCTTGGCCTTGATTGACAGTTTCTAAGAAGGAGAGTAGAGCTGCTATGGTGCTATTCCCTGGCCAGAAGCCATGTTGGGTTGGAGTAAGAAGTTTGTTTTGAGTCAGAAAAGGCATTAGTTGGAGGTGGATGCATTTCTCTAGAATTTTAGTAATTGGGGAGAGGGGAGCTATAGGGAGCAAGTTTGAGATGTTGGTGTTTTTGCATCCCTTGTGGAAAGGAAGAATGAAGGCAGAATGCCAGAGTCTGGAGACATAGGATTCCTTTATGGATCTATTGATTAGGATACTAATTGGGAGAGCTATACCATTGGCAGCAGACTTGAGGAAAGGTGAGGGGATGTTATCAGGAGCACTGGAGCATGGTTTAAGTTTGGATAGACGTATTTTTATGTAGTTAGTGGAGACATGTTTGAGCTGAAACATAGGGGGGAATTATTGGGGGACTTAGATGAAGGAGAATGCAGGGGAGATGGGTTGTTGTTGGGAAGAGTTTTGGTTAGGTCAGATATTGACTCTATAAATAATGAGTTAAATAGTAAGGGTAATTCGAGGTCAGATTTACTTGGGTCAGAGCAGGGGTTATTTTTGGAGCTTGGGTTGAGAAGTATTTTATTGAGTTCTAGAATAGGAGCTTAGTGTAGTAAGATTTTTTTGTTTTTGATGATTTGTTTTTTTGCAAAGTTATGAAGCTGTGTGTATTGGAGAAGGGTTTCAGGGAGTTTATTCTTTTGGTAAAGCTTCCAGGATTTGTCTTTTTGATGCATAATTTGTTTTGTTTCTTTAGTTAGCCAAGGGGCAATTATGGTTTTTATTCTTTTTGTTCTTGGTGGAGCTAGGGAGTTTAGAGCATCTAGGAAGGTAGAATTAAAATGGTCTATGGCTTTGTCGAGTGGGAGGGTTTTTAGAATGTTCCAATTGATTTGTTTGAGATAGAGAAAGTTTTGGGGTCAAAGTTACTAAGGTTCTGAGTGTATATATATATTGATGCTGATGTGGAGGGGAGGCAGTTGCATGGTGAATGAAACCTGGGAGGTGGTCGCTAATAGTGTCAGGGATGGTACCAGAGTTGGTAATTTTATTTGGATGGGAGACTAAGATGCAGTCAAGAGTGGATCCTGGGGGATTTATTTTATTGGGTCTGGTGATGGAGTGGGTTACTTGAGTAAAGTTGAACAGGTCAATAGATAGGGAGGGTGTGGGTCAGTTGATTTTGTAACAGTCTACACCTAGTATGTAAGTTTTATGGTTAATTTCAGTTGTGGCCCATAGGGGTATGTCTTCGAGAGTTGAGGTGTTATTTCCAGGTGGGATATAAAGGGCTATGACACAGAGGCTTTTGTGATTATTCATTTTTAGTAGACCTACTAGGTTCTCCAGTTCGATCCTCGGCTGGGGTGCCTTCTATGTGGAGTCTGCATGTCCTCCCTGTGGTCACGTGGGTTTCCTCCGGGTGCTCCGGTTTCCTCCCACATCCCAAAGACATGCTGTAGGTGGATTGGACACTCTAAATTGGCCCTAGACATGAGTGCGTGCATGTGTGTGCCTTCTGTAGAAGGTTGGGTGCCGGGCTGGCAACTCGACACTGTGAAACTCCACTGCCAATCATGAGCGGACAGGTGATCCACTATGGTGACCCCTAACCGGGAAAAGCTGAAAGAAGAAGAAGAAGTAGACCTACTGTTAGTTCTGCATTAGCAAACTGAGGAATAGGATTTGGTAAAGGAATTAAGGTGAGTAGATTGGAATAGATTAAGGCAATGCCGCCGCCTTTTCTATTTAAGCAGTCACATCTGAGAGCATGAAATCCAGAGGGTAGGATTTCAGAGTCAGAGATGTGGATTTGAGCCATGTTTCAGAGGTGGCTACAATGCCAGGTTGACTTGGAAATGATGCTGGGCATTAATTGTGAAAAATTTGAGTTTTGTGGGGGGCAGAAAGGTTAGAGGGAGGGGGAGGGTAATTGTTATTTTTAGGTGGGTTAGGTCCAGGGTTGGGGTGAATGTCTCCAGCTAAGAAGAGGATATTGAAGAAAGTTATTTTTGAGTGGTTTGGTTTAGATTTTAAGTGTTCTGGATGTTCAAGTATTGATTTAAGAGTAAGTGTCTTAGCTGTAGTGGAAATAATTTTAAGATTAAAAAGATGAAGAGGGTTGGGCTGAAACAGAGAGGAGTAGATGGAGTAGAAATGAGTATTTGTGTGAGGGTGGAGAAGGTTTTGTGTGGAAGTATGGGAAGGTGTAGAGAGTGGTGGTTGGTTGGAGGTATAGGAGCTGGCATGGTGTAAAGGAGTTAGGAGTAGTAGGAGGGTAAGGGATGTGTGGAGGGTTAGGAATAGTAAGGAGAGCATGGCTAGAAATAAGGTAGTTGAATGTTTGAAGTTTTGTAGTTAGAAGGTAGAGCTGTGAAGTGGGAGGGAATAGGGAAAGAGTGATGTATTTAATTAGTGTGGGTGAAAGGAGGAGGGGTAGTGAAGGGAAAAGCTTTGATTGGATGATGGTTGAGAGTGGGTGGGGACAGGTTAAAATAAAAGTAGGAGTAGTGGGGACGGGTGGAAATTGGGGGCAAGGTAGGGGAGCGGAGTGAGCCTGGAGGGCAAACAGAGTGGGCAGAGCCACCCCAACACAGGTGCTTAGAAAAATTATCTGTGATAGCAGGTAAGCACTGAGAAATAGTAGAGGACAGTTTGCAGCAGTTACATTTTATTTTCTGTTTAGGGGGATCAGGTCTTAGAATTATAAGGGGTGGAAATAGATTCCCACCTTGTAAAAGCTAGGTAGAGGTGTTATCTAATGACTTTGGTCAGAAGTAGATGATAACTTTTGGCAAGCAGTAACTGCTGGGAAGCAGATTCTACTCAGGGGAGAAGAACGGAGCTTTACAGCTCTCTACTATGGAAGTACAGGTGGTGTGGGCAAACTAGTGAAGAAAAATGGGTAGTCCCAGAATGGAGAGTGGGTGTGCATGCTAGTACGGGCTCACAAAAAAGTACAAGAGTCTAACACAGCAGTGCCACTTAATCTTACTTGTAATACAGCAGGAAATGTATGCTGTCCTTGGGAAGAAACTTGTTTTTTCTTGTTGAAATTTTTAATGGGAAGGTTTGATTCAGCTAGTAGAATTATGGCCATTAGGTATCTTACACCGGAGCAAATCCTGTTTTATGTGCGCTGGAAAAAAAAAGAAAAAGGATTGAAGAAGTGGGTTAGTTTGAGAGTAAATGTACTGTATTTGGGAAAGAGAGAGCAGAGAGCCTAGGGATAGATCAAGTGAGTGGGAGAGTGGTGCATGCGATGAGGTGATGTGGAGAAATGAGGAGCTGTTTAGCAAAAAGTTTTCCAACAGAACAGAACACACAATTGAATATAAGCAGTTCTTTAAAGTCAATTTGCTCTAGTTTTCTACAGAACAGTACACTCTAAAGTTGCAACACAGGTTTACAACAAAAATTATGTTACTAAGCTTCACTTGGTCTCTGTATCTGCGGCAAAGTACCATGGGTACTTGGAGGAGAACAGTTTCTAACAATTAGACTGACACCCTCAGCTGAATAGATTGTAATGCATGGGAGGGCTGTTTAGTTCACAAATTGCAAGGGTTTAACAAAAATTATGAATGAACTGTGATATTGTTGTAACAGCTGCACCAGCATGTAGTATTAGTTAATTCAGAGTCATTTGGGCTAATATAATAAAGAAAATGTTGTAGAGTATGTGTATAATACAGACTAAGTGTGGTATTTTGCGCTGTTATAGAGTAGTGTCATACCCAACTTGTTTTCGCGCTAAGCGACTAGCAGCTGTTCAGGAAATTATAAATCAGAATTATTTCTGCTAATTTTAAAATAAAAGATGCTGTTATGTATTGGTATAATTCAGATAGTGTGTGGTATGCTACGCTGTTATTGAGTGGCGTCATGCACTACTTGTTTTCACGCCAAGCGGCTAACAGCTGTTTCAGAAAATTACAAAAGAATTCTGACCTATCTAGTTATTGAGATTTTAAGGTTAAATGCTAAACTATTTCTCCAAGCTTTTGAAATAAGACTAGCAATAGTCAGCAGCTGGGGTTAAAATTGGTAATTCTGAGAGATACTGAGTTCAGACAATAAATCTATATTTGTACTGCTTACCTGACCCAGTTAAAATAAGGTGCTAGCAATGCTAATTAACTCTGAATTCTGTTGTGAGCGCTACTATCACAGTACTTGCAGTGATACACAGAACCAATTCAAGAGCATTTTTCTTCTCTGTACTAGAGCAGCGCTAACTATCTAAAAAACAGTTTGCAGCTTAAATAGCATGCTATGGAGCTCTACATTCAATTTTCTATACAGCCAGAAGAGATAACAAATCCAACACCAAGCAATAAACTGTTATATTACTGCAACTCAATAAAAATGTCCCGGAGCAAAGCCAAGATATTTGTACAAAGTTCCTCTGATGAAAAAATGTCTTGTTCACATATATGTAAAAACACACTTTAATACGAATAAAATAACCATTGATTAAGCGCTTTCATCCACAGCACAATGTGGACTTCATCAAAATACATAACAAATGGTTCATTCCATTTAAATATCCTAAATGCACCAATGAGATACAAAAAACAATTAAGACTATACATTAATTTAAAAAGAACAGGCACACCATCGCTTAAACTACAAAGATCAGCCATAAATGCAAATTTCATATAAAATCTATGTAAAATAAATGCAATATAAATTTTTTAAAAACTCTGCTTTAGTTGACATTACTTATGTCAAGATTTAATACCTTTGTAAAATACTTTGTTAAAAAAAATTTATGAAAACTTTAAGTAACTTTCTTAAAAAGACATTTTAATAGCAGAAGTCCAGGCTGGGGACCCCTAACTTTTTATCACACGACATTACAGTCTTGATTGCAAAACTGGTTTAATGAGAATGCTGTCGTTCAACCCTGGGGCATTAGTGGCATTGAGAAGTAATTGCCATCAAACTTCTTTTTCTCCCAATAAAGCCTTAATATTTCCCCCTCTTGGACTGGGTTTGATCTGTTCAAGTATACCAAACATAAAGGAATTGCATTCTGTACTATTTTCCAGGTGTCTGAATAATGCATTATTCCTGTCCTTCCTTTTAATATTGTATAGGTGATCATATATTCTGTTCTTGAGACAGCTGTTGGTCTTACTGATGTAAAATCCTGGACACTCGGTGCACTTTGCTAAGTATATTACATGTTTGGAATTGCAATTCCCACAATTGCATTTTACCTCAGTCCTATTAATATCTTCTAATATTATACTTTTAGTGTCCAAAATGGCATAACATTGTCTACAATTTCCACACTTCCTGGTATGCCCATTCCTAAAACCTTGACCCTTGAGAAGGCTGTGATTTTTTAACTTATTCTTTATATTTTTGTCCAGTTTTGTATATAAATGTTGGCGTCTCCCCCACCTTTTTGAATATTTCCTCATCACATTTTAAAATATTCAAATTTTTTACTATAATATTTTTAACATGTTGTACATAAGGATTATATTCTAATATACAAGCCCGATTGTAATTTTTATCCTTTGGGTCTTTTGTCATGGGGTTTACTTCTACTATACCTGAACCTAAAATGGGCTTATATTTATTACCCCATTCATTCTTTACATATTTCGTGATATCTAAGATCATACTCTTGGGGTAACCCCTATCACTGAATAGTGACCCAATAAAATCAATTTCCTGTATCATTTCCTCACAGTTGGATGTCATTCTGGCAGCCCTGATACACTGCCCTTTTAAAATACTTCTCATTTGGTTCTTAGGATGACTGCTCGAATATTCCAAGTATGAGTTACTAAACATATCCTTCCTGTATATCCTGGACTTAAAGCCATTAGTCATATGTGAAATATATGTATCTAGATAAGCTGAGCCCTGCCTGTTACAACTATACGTAAATTTTAAGTAAGTGCTTGTGTTGCTCAAATAATCCACAAATTTGCTAGCCTCATCCAGGGTACCATCCCAAAAAATAAATATATCCTCTAAAAACCTAGTGTAACATTTAATACTTTAATAATTACTATTAAACACATAATGTTCTTCCCAAGCTAATAGTACCAAATTTGTGAAGAATGGGGAGCAAGCAGCACCCATCGGCACTCCTCTAATCTGCCTATAATGTTCTCCCACAAAGTAGATAAAGTTGTTATCAAGGACTATTGACATAAATTCTACAATAAGGCTGACTTTCTCTCAATCGTATCCTGCATATTCCCTAATGCTGTTACTAAATCGGTCTAGTCCATCTTCCTTAGGGATGCATGAAAAATGGTCCACTACGTCGATGGTCAAAAATATTAGCCATTCCTTCCACATACTAGGTTTTAACCGACTTAAAAAATCCCATGAATCTTTAATAATACGTGGGACCCTCCCATTTATGTGTTTAAGCCATCTATCAGTGACTACTCTTATAGGGAAGGTTTTTGATTCACTACCCAATACTATTGGGCGAAACTGGGGTTCTACCATATTGTTATGTATTTTCGGTATACCCACTATTGTGGCTAACACTGGAAATTCCACCTTTAAAAAGTTGTACATGTCTGTTGTAATTCTATTCTCTAAGTGGAATTCCTCTAAATATACATGGCAATACACCGATGAGCTATATTAATTTCATTTAGAGATACTGTCACATATTTCCCGGACTCCTGTAAGATCTTGTACATTACGTTGATATATTCTTATGCGTCAAACAGTACCACTCCCCCACCTTAGTTGGGTTTCATTACATGTATGCTGTGATCAGAACTTAATTCTTTTAAAATCTCACTTTCCTTAATAGTTAAGTTATTTTTAACTTTAATTGATTTTAGGTTTTGCTGTAATTTGTATAATTCTTTAGTTACCACCTTTTCATATGAGGCTATTGCGGGATGCATAGGCGGTGTAAATTCATGTTTTCTTTTAAGAACACCTGCCTGTATGTTATAATTATTTTCCTGGAAATACATTTCTAAATTTAATTTCCTTAAAAATAATTTGAATTCCATAAGATTATCTACAATATTGAATTTCTTGCTTGGTACAAACTTCATACCTTTGGAAAATACATTGAAATGTTCTTTTTCCAGTCTGATTTTCTTGTAATTGTATATACTGAAATTACCATAACTGTACTTTACACCATTGGTTGTTATTATTTCCTTTTCACTTCTGTCTGTGTTATGTCCACTGGCCCCCTTTCTTTGTCCATGTCTGATTTTTCCAATTCTAATTCTCCCTGTTCCAATCCTTCTGTCCTGAATCCCAGCCTCCTCTCCACATTCTGTATTGCTTTTCTTTCCCTTCCCACTAAAAACTTGAATAATCATAGTTTCTAATTAACTTGTTTGTTTCATTTCTTTTCCCTGTAGGTACACTAGCTGTATTTACTTTCTTAGGCCTATCATTATTTCTTGAATTTTTCCTTTCCTTTTTCCTCCAAGGTTATACTTCACATTTCCTATACTGTTCCAGATCCCACTCAAGCTTCCTGCATTTCCTTTTGAAAATCTTTTCACATTTCCCATTAACTATGTCAAACTGTTTAGTGTAAGGTTTTTCCCATTGTGAAAACAATAAATCATTAGAAATCAAAGCATTTAATTTCTCCACTTCAGTTAACATATAACATAACTTTTGGTTATTATATTTTATTGTTAACTTCATAAATTCAAATCCAAAGCTGTCAAATAATGAATTAAATTATTTTTTAATCTCATCAGTCATGATAATTCCCATTGGTGCCTTACAAAAACTTAACCCTAATGGTACTATTTTCAGTCTGAGACACCAGTTAAGATATGAATTGTCTAGTTTTAAACCTTTTATAGTGACTACATTTTTTCCTAAGGCATAAATTAAGTTTCTTAATGTTCCATTAACATTCATGTTGGTAAGATTTTATTTATTTTTATTTTACATTTGTTAACCGGGCTAGTCCAGCTGCATTGTATGTCCATTTTCAGTGGAGGCCCGGGGAGATAAGCTCCATTTGTGAACACAGAGATACAGTAAAGACATCACAATATCATACAAAAAATATATATATATATTTTTTTATCTGATCATATCACACATATATATATCCTGCAACAATAATACAAGGAAAGGATGTTATAATGCTAAGTATCAGCTAATTCTTGAGGAAAGAATAGATTTATTTCCAATGATTGTACAGAAATAGGAAAGGTCATTTTACAGAATGTTATTTGAGAAAAAAATATACAGAATGATCGAGACAGAACATTCCTGACAAGACTTATGAAAATTAACTCGTAGTTAGTGTTTAAAAACTTCTTTAATCCTGAAATGCTACCAAAGCCATTGTTTGTCTTATCGGATCGAATTGTACTAATGTAAGGATTGGTATGAACAGTACCTTTGTTGTTGTGGCTAACTGCCACAGAATATATCCTTTTCGGCTTGGTGTGCTTGGGCTTTGCACCACAACGCTGATACTCTTCCTCCGAATTGTTGTACAATGAAAGATTAAAAGTCTGTTCATTTCCCCCATCGTCTGAGGTCTCTTGAATATCAACAATCCTATGAGAGGTAGTAGTATCATCTAACTGAGTTTTCTTCATGCCATCTCCTTGGCCATTTGGTATGTCATCCTGGATGTCTTTCTCTATTAACGTGTGTGCTGATGTCATCTGGCTCAGCATTCCTTCCGTGTTCTTCCCCTGCTGGCTGAATAGTCTTGCAACTTCACCCTTCAAGAATTACTACTTATGATTGTAAACGATGAATGTCGTGTCATCTCACCGGAGAGAAACTAAAAGGTATTTCATCCAGAGAATCCATTGTACAACACCACTTAGAAAAAATATATATAAAATCCAAATGTTCCTCCAACTAAACAACCCAATAAAAATGTCACAGAGCAATGCCAAGATGTTTGTACAAAAGTTCCTCTGATGAAAAAAATGTCTCGTTCACGTATATGTAAAAACACACTTTAATACAAATAAAATAACCATTGATTAAGCGCTTTCATCCACAGCACAATGTGGACTTCATCAGAATGCATAACAAATGGTTCATTCCATTTAAATATCCTAAAGGCACCAATGAGATATAAAAAACAATTATATTATGATATATTACTGCAGTTAAGAAATCACAGCACAGTACATTCTTAACATCGCTTTTAGACCTTTATTCAGATAAACTGATAAAACTACAAAATTCAGAGGTTGAAATGAAGAAAAGACTGGATGAATATGAAATTTCTGAAGAAGCCTCATTTCAAAAAATGGTAGAGTTAAAAGACAAAGCACACAGTGAAAACCTGAGGATTTTATGCTGTACCAGAGAACCTGAAAGGAACAGACTGAATTCATTTTATGAAATCACAGCATTTTTTTTTTAAATGAAAAGACATATTGCTCCAAACCTGGCCAAGAGAAAGCAGCCAAAACATGTATTAGTTAAGATGCAATCATACTAGCAAAAAGAGTTGATCCTGACAAAACTGTGGAAAAAATGGAAATGTATTAAAAATTGGAAACAACAGAGTGTTTATGGAAATGATTATTCAGTGTACATCAGGCAGAAGAGAAGCAAATTCATCCCAGCAATCGGGGAATCTAGAGGTAGGTGTGACATTCAAGCTGCTGTCTTCAGAATATTTTTCTTGTGGGATCAAAGACAATATTGGACACAGACTGGGCTAAGGAGGAAATAAAAAAGTTTTATCCAACAAGAAATGAGACAGCAAACAGAAGGGGATTCTGTTTCTCATTCTACTGACACTAAAGCTCATAGACAGTCTTTGACAATAAAACATTTTTCAGTGTTCCAAAGGAAAATGCTAGATGGACAGAAAAAAACATAGGAGTTGATGGACGAGAAGAATGAGGAGTATCTTGTGCTTGAATCAGAGTCTGGTGTTGGGAGATGACGATGAACAGGAAGAAGACCAGCAACACTGAAATTAGTGAATACATGGGAGACTATAAAGCATTGATTTATTTGTGAAATATGGCTTTGCAACAAAATGTGGCTGAGAAAGACTGGACTTTTGTTGACTTTGTTAATCTTGTGGCTGGATTGTAAAGCATATACCCACTTTATGTCATTATGGTTAGAAGGATACTAAAAGGAAAAAAATTAACTGTATGTAAAACACTTTTTGTTCTTATTAGTAGAGTTTACTTTAACTACAGTGCTTTGTATACAGTACTTACAGTGCTTTGGTGGTCAGCCATAGGGCTCTTTGTTTCTACTTGGTACTTTTGTTTCCTGCCCTTCCTTGTAACTGCAGTAAATTGACAGTAAATTGACTTTTAGGACACCTTTTTAACTTTTTAGACAACCTAGGAAAAACTGTAATAACCCTTCGTTCGCTTCTCGCCACGTCGCCGGGCTCTTCGCCTCCCTCCCCCCCCCCTCCCCCCCCTCGCCTCCCCTCTTAAATTTATAGTACCCATAGCACTCCCCACTCTCTAGATCCTATCTGCTTTCATCTGGGAGTATAAAACATTTCATGATACAAACTGCATGTTATATATAGTAAAGCAGTTTATGTAGTGTGCAGTCAGGGTTATTTTAAATGTGGGGGTGTCTTTTCAGTGCCACTGTATGTATTAAATATATTAAAGTCCTTTTTAGTTCTAAGAAATATAGGCTTTACAGTATAACAAGAGAAGAAAGCCTAGACAAAAGCAGATTTAATGTTAATATGCTGTGATCATGGGCCGATCGGGTGGGGTGGAGTGTACAAGTACACTTATAGGTTCATAGGGAGGTACTAGGCTATTGGCCCTAGGGACTATATAAGCCTCGCCAAGAAGGTACCCTGGCTTTCGCAACCCAAGAAAATTATTTTCCTGTGCCACTGTCGAGCAGAGCCACAGATGTGATCCCCAGGGTGAATTTCCTATTTCCCATCCAATCATCAAGATTTTTCTTGAAGAGTGCTAATGAGGAGCTTTGTTTGATATAGATAGGTAGTTTGTTCCAGAGTATGGGAAGCCTCTGGAACAGGAATTTATCCCTCCAGCATGTTCTGTTTATTGTGGTGACAAGGTTTAAGTCCCTAGATTGTGTAGCTTAGAGGGATTGGGATTTCTTTAAGTGGAGCATGTCCAACAGCTCTAGGTTTGACACTTTGTATGTCAGGCAGAGATCGCCTCTGAGTAGGCGATATGCGATGGAGTAAAGCTGGAGATTTTTGAGACGGTCTGCATAAGGCATCTGTTTGAGGCTGGTAATCCTCTTTGTGAGGTATTTCTGCAGGCTTTCCAGTTGTTGTAGATGTCTTGTGAGGTACATACCAAAAGGGACATTGTACTCTATAATGGGTCTAATGAGTGATGAGTAGAGGGGAACAATGACCTCTTTTTTCCTGGATGAAAAACCTTTTGTGATGAGGTGTACCACATAGAAGGGTTTCCTGACTACTGTGGTGATGTGATTATCAAAGGAGAGACTACTGTCCACTTGCGGCCCAAGGTCTCTTATCACACTTTCAGTGTTAAGTTTACTACTGTTACCAAAGGGGATGACAATGCACTTTTTGGCATTGAACTTGAGGCCATTGCTTTGACACCAGGCATCTGTCTCAGTGAGACCCTTTTGTAGGATGTCCACATCTTTAGGAGTTTCAATTATTGCTCCTAGTTTGCAGTCATCTGCAAACTTCGTTAGCCAAAGACCTTATGCGTATATTATATGTCAAATTAAGATATTTTCTCTTATTTTTATAAGGGAGAATGTCTAGATTAATGCCTTTTACTTAAGCTGTAAACAAGCATGTTTTTTTTTTTGTTGTTGTAAGCATGTACTAGCTTTTTTTTCCTTTAGCAAATATTCAGTGGGAGTCAAGAAGTCTGCAGCTGAATTATGTTGTACATTCTGTCCTGAATGAAATTTGCAAAGGTTCAATTCATTGCTGATTAGTTTTACATAGAGCAAGTTGCCTGCAGGTACATACAATTAATATTGAGAGTTTTGAGCATTTGTGAGGGAAATGTAAAATTTAAAGGTACAATGGCAAGTAATTCAGTGAAAAATGAAAGTTTGAAATTATGGGAAGTTAATATGAGAAAGAAGCCTCCCTAGCAGCCTTAATACTATAATGCATTTAAAAGAATGCTTTGCAGTTTAGTTTTATTTAAAGATAGCTAATGCACTTTTCCTTAGGGCTAAAAAGTAATGTTTTCTGAAAGTACACAAGTTGTTTTTCACATCTGGGAGTAGCATAGAGACAGGAAAAGAGTAGCATAGAGATAGGAAAAGAATAGAGAACAATCACTGTAAGTGGGGATACAAGCTGTACCATACATTTAATCATGGGTAATGTCATTTTTAGGTTAGGTAATGCCTGTGGGTGCAACTGTCAGTTTGGGGCAATTTTTCCTTTCTGATGGGTTAAATTTCATTTTTTTCCTGAAGATGTACCTAGCTTTGTGTGTTTGTTCTAAGGTAAGTTAAGTGGATGGGGTATTCTGAAAATGTAATTACTTTTTTATTGGGGTTTTCATTAAAGCAAAACATTATTGAAAAAAGGCAACATAGGTTCAAATGGAGAAGAGAAGAAACAACTGTATAAAAGACCCACATCTCAAATATCAGGGTGTGCATGTAACACAAATATAAATGTAAATGGCCTTACATGTATAAACAAAAAGGAAAGAGTACTGAATTATATTAAGAAATGCAGAGTGCAAATAGCAATGCTGCAGGAAATATGTGGAAAGAAATGAACATGTTAATTTGACAAAGAAAGGATTTCAGGATGGATATTCAGCAGTATATCAGGACAAAGGAAAAGGAGAGTGATTATACTAATGGCTAGAGATTCTCTAATAATGATATAAGAAATAAAAAAGACACTGTTGGTAGATTTGTGCTAGTGAGAGGTTACTGGCAAAGGAGGAGGATTACATTAGCATTTATTTATTTACATTCAACCAAAAACTATTATTGAGCTTAAGACAATTTTGGAAGAAATAATCAGCTTTCAGCACTGAATATTACTTATAGCTGGGGAATAGAACTTGATTTGCAACAGTAAGGATATATTAGAAGGACCTAGAAGGGAAATATAACAAAAGTATATTTCTGAAGGAAGTTATGAAAATATTTGGTATGGAAGATATGAATTCAATAGTGGGAATTCAGGCAGAATTTACACATTATTCCCCAAAGTACAATAATTGGGCTGGCCTAGAGAGAATTTATATTTCACAGGAATATGTGCATTTAATCAAAAGCTTAAATACATTCTGAATAACAATTTGAGATCATGCACTGATAAAAACTAAGGTAAAAATGCAGGATAATAAAGTAAAAATGAGACATGGGTGCTTTCTCACCAAACTGTTAAAAAGAGAATGGATGTTGAAAATTATTCCAGCAATATTAGGGAAGATAGAAATTTCTTCAGAAGCTATTGCCAGTGAGTGGGATAAAATCAAAATGGAGTTTAAAAATATGGTAGAAATACAATATAATGAGATATAATTAAGAATTAATAGGATTTACTTAAATGGGCTGACAAAGTTAAAGTATGGCAGAATAAGGAGAATCTCATTGAATAAGAAGTGGCACAAACGCAGAGTGCTAAGGCGAAAATAAGGAGGTATCTGCATAAGACACATGAGTTTAGAAAAACTGCTGTTAACCAGTTACCTTTGATAATAACTCCAGACCACAAAAACATTTAGCAATGATGACTTAGGCAACATAAAGTAGAAAGGGTTGTTGCCAAACTTAGTGAGCCTATAACAAGAAAAATAAGCAGAGATCCTGTAGAGGTATTAGAAATATTTCAAAATGTTTACAAAATGTGTATAAAGCAGAGAAATGTGGACACCAAGAAAGAGCACAAATGGAAATATTTAGGGAAGACTTAATTATGCCAAGGTTAGAGGTGAATGAGGCTCAACAACTATCAATTAAGACAGAAGGGAATGAAATAAAACAATGACATGGAAGACTAGGAGGTGGGAGAGAAAAAGTGATAAAGATCTGGAAGAATTTGATAAGCAGTATTTTAAAAGTCTGGGAAACACCATCATCTTGAAAAAAAACTGTGGTGGCTATAGTACCTAAACACAGTGAAATTCTAGCAGAACCAGCTGCATATAGACCCACTTCAATTTTAAACCATGTTTATGTCTCTATACTAGCTATAAGAATAGCAAACGTGTTACCATAATTGATAGATATGGATCAATGTGGTTTTTGTGGAGTGGAGACAAAAGTATTAATAGAACATCATGATTTTGAGGGAAGCACAATGTTAGAAAATATCAAGGTTGTCTGTGGGTCTTGAAGCAGAGAAAGCATTCAGTAGAGTAAGTTCAGATCCTATGAGTAGGTAACGGAAGCATTTGCATTCCCTAATACAATAATAAGGTTAATTAGGTGGATAAATGAAGGATCTGAGAAAAGAATTAAGGTGAGAACATTCCTCTCCGATAAGTTGTATTTGAACAGAGGAACCAGGCAAAGGTGTCCTCTTTCCCCATTTATTAGTTGCTTTATATTTAGAGCTAGTAGCAAAGAAAACAAGGGATTCAGAAATGCAAAGATATAATTAGTATGATAACCAAGAAAAAGTTCATCTCAGTATTCCTTACCATTTTGAGACAGTTTCAAGTCTTTTTCAGATTATAAAGTTAATGAAAATAAAACAAAAGCTATATCATAGATTATGTACCCACACACAAATTGGTTCAGCAATACCCATATTTATGGGGACACGATAAGATGAAGTGTTTGGCGGTATGGGTTAAAAGGCTTCTATTATGGCAGCTAAGGATATGTGGGAAAGGACTAAACAAAAAATAATATAAAAACTGAAAAACTGGAAGCTCTTGTTTATTGAGATGAATAGTAAGATACAAGCAATGAAAATGTTAATAATCCTTTAGTTTTATACAGGGTTAGACCTATATTTAATCATCCAAATGATAAGTTGTAGACTATAGTTAATAAAGAGTTGAAGGAATTCATCTGGGAGTGGAAGAGGGCAATGGGAGGTTGATCATTCCAGTAGAACAAGGTGGTTTAGGAGTACCTGATTTGAATGGATATTTTAGAGCTACACAGTTAACGCTTATATACATAGCACAAGCAGTAATTTATAATTCAAAAAGGAAAGGAATGATGAAGTGGGGGGGCTTCTAGAAATAAGGAGAGAGTGGGATTTTGGATGCAAATCCTTAAGGAGAATAATGGCAGGGGTCCTAATGGAGAGATGAAAAGTCAGCAAGCAAAGAAGAGTAGTAGTGCTATATTAAATTCATCCTCAAGTCTTGGTGAGTAACTTCACAAGGCGGACTCTGTTTTTTTACAAAATCTCACCAAGGCAACACTGATATATAGACTGTATTTATATAGCATATGTCATGGATAGAAGTAAAAGAAAAACAAAATAAAAGATAGCTGGGTGCACAAGACCCAGGATAAAAAAGTGCCCAATCGTGGTAGGCACACTGGTGCCAGGATGGGAAAAAATGAGAGTGTAGAATCCTCAAAAGACAGAAACATTCTTACAATGGGGCCAGCCCAGGCTCAGGGAGAGGATGGCTTCCCTATTGTAGAAGGAAGTAGCAGTCCACAAAAATCACAAAAACTGATAGGCCAAAGAAGAGCCATAAAGACAATAGAGTGGACTATAGTGAGGATAAGGAAGAAATTATGTATTGTTACTATTATGCAAAAAGCCCAGAATTCCCAGACAGAGGATATACAAAAAGATTAAGAGAGAAATTAGAGGAAAGAAAAATACTTCCACAGGAAAAACTGTGAAAAGCTTCAAATGAAAATTTGTGTTCATTGGTACAACAGACTTTTGCAAAACAGTATATAGATCAAGAAACTTTGATCTGTTTGGAAAAAGAAGCATCTGAGGAAGTATGAAAATGTAAACAACAAAACCTAGATATTTTTGAAAAGCATAAAAAAGATATATGAACATGGGAAAGAAAGAGAGATTTGATATTTATTCATAGGAGAAAGGCAAATTAATCAATATAAAAAAGGCAGCCCCAAAGATCTTCAAAGAGAAATATAGGCAAAGGCATCCAGATATGGAAAACTTCACAATAAAACATAATATCACAAAGATGGAACGTAGAAAATAAGATTACTAAAGTAGAAGTTAAAAAAAATAGAAGTTGAAATTATGGAGTGCCTGCTAAGTGAAGGATTTAATGTAGACAGTCTATCACAGCATGATGGAGTGGGTCCCCAAAGTAAGGAGAAGTAGGAATATCAGGAGACATCTGAAGAAGAAATATAGACATGGGAAAGAAAAAGAGATTTAATATAGTGTAATATTTGTGCAAAGGCGAAAGCAAAATTAACCAATACAAAAATTTTATTTATTTATTTATTTTATTTTGCATTTGTTGACCGGGATAGTCCGACTGGATACATGTTCATTTTCAAATATACAGATTAAAAAGTAACTCTTGGTTTACAGACTATATTACATAATAACATACACAGTAAAAAGATTAGTTAGGCAAGGTTTACAGACTATCATAGATAATAGGGTATTAGAGAAAGTCAGTATTGCGTACAATACTATTTAGTATACAATAGTAAAGAAGAAAAAATTAAGTATTCAAGAGCAGGTATGTAAAAGAGGCAATTCAAGTACTAGAGGATAGTTAAGTAGAGATGATATGGTCTAGGAATATCAGTGTGGAATAATCTATAGTCCTTCATGTCAAGGTGTCTGATGCATGGTAAGCTTTTTCAAAAAAAAGGAAAGGGGTTAGCAACAATAGGAACAAGTGTATTCAGAATACTTGGTAGTGAAAGAAGGGAGATAGAGTAAGGGAGACAGATAAGATGTAGTGGAGGTAAAGGTGAGGGAGTAGGGGTAGGGTATAGAAAGGTGGAAGCATAGAGGCGGTAGCGAGTCATGAGTGACTAGAGAGAGAGGTAGAGGGTTAAGCGTTATAGGGATATTAAACCGGGTAGTTGAGGAGTTAATCTGGGTTGGAACAGGGACATAGCCAGTGCATAGTAAAATACCCTTTTAGAGTTTTTTTAATTGAGTTAGTAAGGGTTCCTGAGTAAGGTCAGCTGGAAGTGAGTTCCAGATTTTGCCAACAAAGTTGGAAAACAGTGAGTCTCTGGCTGAGTTGTTAGTTTTGAGTGTTTGAACCAGCAGTTTGTTAGATGATTGAAGTGACCTGGAGCAGTACCAAACATATTTGAAGAGAAATACAGGCAAAGGAGTCCATATATGGGAAACTTTACAGTACAAAAAATATGAAGACAGAGGAAAAGTAGAAAAGGAGATTAGTAATGGACAAGTTAAAGAAATAGAAATTGAGGTTATGGACCATCTGCAAAGTGAAGGCTTCACTGTAGAAAATCAAATTCAGAAAGCACCACAACAGGATAGAGCAATGGATATCCAAATTAAGGAGAAACCAGTGGAACAGGAAGCAATTGGTCAGGTGCCATATCACGATACAGTATTTCGGAACCTTCCACAGGAAACCACTATAAATGTTCACTTGAAGCTAGACAGTGAAGGAAGGAACAGGAAACTGTGGAAACTCTGATGCAGTCAGTGTTGAGGAGTGATAGGCCAGTGAGTTCCCATATGACAGAGCAACGGATGGCACAGGATGAAACTGAAGAGAAGGTGCCAGAGAAAGATGCTATAGAACTTTCTATAGAATGCTCACAGGAGTTGGAAAACAAGGGATGTGCCCTCAGTTTGGAAGAAAATGAGTTAAGAGAAGATTGATTTAATAGCTGTAGATAGATATATTAAGATCAACAAAAGAACTAGACTGCAGAAGGTCAATGCACCCCAAAAGTCAGAAGTCTGATAAAACAAATGAACACAGTAATTAGGACTGTCCATAGAGATCCGTGCGATATAACAAAATTAAATAGGCCATATTACTGTGCAGCTAAACTAATAACTGATAAAGTTCTACCACAAGAACACAAGGTAGTGAGGGAAAGGAGGGGAGAAATAGAATATCATCATGGAAGTATCGAATAGAGAAGAATATAAAGCAATTAAGACAAGAAGTATCACTGTTAGAAGACTATATAAGTGGAAATAGATCATCAAAAATACTGAGAAAGATAGATGCGATAAAACAATGCACAATATTAGAAAAGACCAGTATCTGTCACGCACTATTGCAAATAACAAACTAAGAATTTCAGCATAGGCTGAAAAACTTAGAAGATACGCAGATAAATATAAAGGAAAAGTACAAAATAAGCAATTTATTGATGACCCAAAAAAGTTTTATAGAGAATTGGGAAACAAGGTAAAAGGAATTGAAAGACCGCCAAAAAAGAAGAAATAGATGCATTTTGGAGAAGTAGCTATGATGATCCTGTGGAACACAACAAAGATGCTAAATGGATAAAAGATGTAAAAGAAAGAATAAGAAGTTTAAAGGTACAAGATATGAAATGGGATGAGGTAACAGCCAGAGAGATTGAAACCAAGTTAAGAAAAGCCTCTAATTGGAAAACCACAGGCCCAGATGCAGTACCTAACTTTTGGTTAAAAGTATTAACATCTTAGCATGAAGATTTAGCCATGAATATATTTATATTATATTTATATTTATATGCGCACCCCGAACAGACACCAACCTGGATAACAACAGAAAAAACTATGCTCCTACTTCAGTGATCCTGCAAGCTACCCCAAACATTATAGGCCAATAACTTGCCTTCCAACGATTTATAAACTATACACTGAAATTGATGTTGACAGAGTTTATATTCATTTAGAAGAAAACTCAATTATGGCAGTAGAAGAAAAGGGCAATAAAAGAAAGTCATATAGAACAAAAGATCATTTGTTGTTAAATAAATTCATAGTGGAGAACTGTAAAAAGGGGAAGAATCTAAGTATGGCATGGATTGACTACAAAAAAGCATTTGATGGTAGACAGATGTTTCTTTATTCATGGATAAAAGAGTGCTTAAAAATGTATAAGATACATCCTACACTGATCGACTACATTACAGTGACCATGAAACAGTGGCAGACCATTTTGCAATTAAGCCATGATAAAGGACAAATTATTATCCCAGGGATAAAAATTCAAAGGAGGATATTTCAGGGTGACTCTCAGTCACTGCTGCTATTCTGCCTTGTCCTTAACCCATTAAGCTGTCTGCTTAACAGCTTAGGCCATATCTATAATTTGGCTCCTAGAAAACAACAGTCTAAAGACTTATTATATTCTCTTTGTCGGTGGTTTAAAACTGTGTAGCTCATCAGATGAGGAACTGAAAGCACAGCTGCAGATTGTCAAAATTTTTCAGATGATATTAGAATGTAATTTGGTCTTGATAAATGTGCAAAAACAACCTTTAAAGCAGGAAAACTGCAGCAGCAGGAAAACATTAGTTTGGGACAAGAATGTGATATAAAAGAACTTGAGCAAGAGACAGTGTATAAATACTTGAGAACTGATGAAGGATCCACGATAAAACATGAACCACTGCAAAGAAAACGTAGTAAAGAATACTTTAGAAGACAAATTAATCCTGAAATCAGAATTGACATCTAGGAACAAAATCCAAGCTATACACCAATTTGCTCTTCCTGTCCTAACTTACAGTTTTGGAGTGATTGATTGGCCCCAAAACATGTTGAATAGATTAGATATTAAAACAAGAAGGATGCTTCATGCTCACCAAATGATTATAAAAAAATCAGTGCATACCAAGATTATATATTCCCCATTCTGAAGAAGGGCTGGGCCTCCTTGAAATTGATTACATGTACAGATCTGCAATCATGGGACTCCACAAATATCTGCTGACCTCACAAGACCCAAATGTAGTGAAAGTTTTGAAACATGAGAAGAATAAATCTAAGATGACTTCTCTTCTTAACCTAGCAGAACCATATTGGTGTCAAGCAGGAATGGAAATCAAACCAGAAGTAGATAAAAATCAGGCAGCAACTGAATGTGCCAAAAAAGAAAGAATATAAGGTGAAGGAACAGATGAAAAGGCAAGAAATGTGGAAAATGCATAAATATAGTTGCAAATATAGAAAACTTCTGGAAGAACCTCATGTTGATCAAGAATGAATGCAGGACTGGTTAAGAAGAGGTGAGTTCAAACCAAGAGATGAAAGGTTAATATAGGCGGCCCAAGATAGTGGGCTATGTACATGCTGGTTTACAAAGTCCATTGAACATGTGGGAGAAACAGACAAATGTAGGTTTTGTAAAACCAAATTGGAAACAGTTGCACACCTCATTGCTGGTTGTGACATAATAATGGCAGAAGGACTGTATATTGAAAGGCATAATAATGTGGCAAGACTGTTGCACTGGGGATTGTGCAAACATTATGGTATTGAAATGGTTGAAAAACACTGGAAATATGAGCCACAAAGCATCCTAGAAAATGATGAAGTCTACATCACATGGGATCATCTGTTACCAACAGTTCAAAAGATAGATGCTAGAAAACTGGATATAGTGATCCAAGAAAAGAAGATAAAAATAGCATTGATCATTGAAATTGCCACACCCAGTGACTACAGTGTCCTGTGTACAGAGACACAAAGTTATAAAGTATCAGGATTTACAAGCATAAACGAGAGCAATGTGGAAGAAAGATACCCAGGCAGTTCCAATAGTAGGAGGAGCAATGGGTCTTATAAAAAAAGAGTTTACAATCATATTTAGACATGCTACCAATACATGGTAACTCTGTATGAATTGCAGAAGGAGTCATTACTGGGCACATTGTGGGTGCTGCAAAGAGCACTTTTGGCTGACATCAAAGAGTGAAACAATACCAATTTCATGAACTTTAATCATACTTTGACTTAGGAAAGGGGTCCATTCCCATCACAGTATTAGAAACCCAAAAGATTTGGAGAAATTAAAGAGGGAAGCAAAATTGCATTAATAAAGTAGCAGAAGGTATTCTAAAAACTAAGCCAACACAAGAATTGAGAAATTAGATTTTATCAGTAGGGATGACTGCAAGTAGGGATACAGAAAATAGGCAAGAGGGTGCTGGAATTTACTGGAGAAAACTGGCAAAGGAACCACAGTAATGTGAGTAAATAACTATTGAGGGGAAAGGCAAAAGACTGGGATCAGGCCAAGAAGACATTTGGACTACAGGCTAGACTGTCTTCCCTACCAGGAATTGATGTCAGACTACAGGCAAAGAGAAAGTGATAGGGGAATCTTAAGTGAAAAACCTGCTCTCATAGACGTTTTAGTTGAATCTAGAACATAAGTTGTTGCTAGAAAATGGATAATTAGTAGGACATATAACATATTGCATGATAACTATATGAATCAATCAAGGAGTTTAGAAAAAGGTTGGAAACCGACACTGGAAAGGCAATTTACAAGAGAACAATGGGAGGACATATATATGGCTTTCAAGTATGCAACAGTGAACAGATGGTTTAGGATCTTTGCTATTTGCATAGGTATTTCTATACTCCAAGCAGACTTCAATTTTTCCTCAGACAAATAGCACATGCTGGAGATGTGATAAGGAAGAAAGACATAACTGGGAACATATGTTTTGGGATGTAATGAGTTGTCAGATTTTTAAAAATCCCTTACAGAGTACTATGTCAGAAATATCGTTGGACCAAATATCTGTAATTAAGTAAATGATTCTTTTTATCTGGGGCATAGGATCTGAATTACCTAGACATTCTAAGGCATTATTAAGTTTAATTGGCTGCCGAAAACACAATTACTAGAAAACAGAAATCTAAGTTTAAACCAACTGTATTTGAAGTACTGACTATTATAAAAGAGATAAAAGAACTGGAAGTGGGATCTTTAGAAAATAAGGAGCAAATCTCATATAAATAAATAGAAATTTTGGGAACAATACATTTAGAGAAATGTTTAGGAGGAACAGGACTGAAGTTTAAGACAAGGCAGGAATTCAGCTATTTATGTAATGTTGGTCTTATGATAGTTAATAAAGAAAGAAAAGATATGTGATGTATAATGTATGTAAATGGAAAAATGTCAGAACAGTTGTGATGATGTGAGGTATTGCCATCTGTGCCATGGAGAATAGGGCAGTGCATGTGTAACATATGCCAGCATAGTTAGCTGGAGTTTTGTAAATAATTTGGTGTCATTTGACTATCACACTGTGTTTATAACTGATTATGTTTTTGTTTAAAAACAAAATTCTGAAAAGAAGAATAGTAGAAGTTTTGATTTTTTTCTATAGCTAGCTTTCAGATACCGAAAAGATCTTAGCAGCTCTGAATGTGTATTGTGTCAGAGTCAGGGTGATCAAATGTAATGTCATTTTATAACCAGCACTGAGAGGAGGGGAACTCCACACAGCAGTTTTTTTTTTTTTGATTTCATTGAACCTGATATAAAGATCTATGTCAGTTATCACAGCTAGTAAAATTTGTACCAGCATTTCTAGAGCGTGTGTGTGTGTGTGAGAAAATATCCAGTTGCAGCAACCACCATGTGTCCATGTGTGTCTAAAGAGGATGTAAGAGGATATATCTGAGAGGGTAACTTTGGTGTCATTTGTACATACAGGATCTGGTCTTCACTAATATGTGAGAGTGCTGCACACCCCTTAGTGTAATGTCTTTTCTGGTAAGGTCAGACCATAAAATGGTCTCCTCTGAAGTAAAAGTAAAACCTGGAACCCCAGCTAACTCTGGAATATTTAAGAACTATTCTAAGACTAACTTCCTACTATTACGTGATAACTTGGTAAAATTTCAGGCCCCCATAAACCCTGAGACCACTGCTGCCTACGCAGAACTGTTCACAGAAACCCTATACAGGCATGTTAATAGCTGCATAGAAGCAGCTGTACACACCAGGAAAAAGTACAACTGCCTCTATGCAGCTATTAACATTCCTGTATAGGGTTTCTGTGAACAGTTCTGCGTAGGCAGCAGTGTTCTCAGAAACCCTATACAGGCATGTTAATAGCTGCATAGAGGCAGCTGTACACACCAGGAAAAAGTACAGAACTAACTCAAAAATAAGCCACCATTGTGGAATCATAACATCAAGAGGCCGTATAACAGAAGGAAGAAAATCCTGGCATAAATTAATAAGTGCAGCACCCAGCAGCATAAAAGCACTCTCATCAAACTAAACAAACAACTCAGAGGACAAATAAAGTCTATCAAAGCCAAATTTGAGGTAAATTTGGCCTCCCAGGCCAAGGACAACCACAAGGCATTCTTTAGCTATGTCTGCAACCTTCCCTCAGGAAATACTATCAGATATAACTCCCCTTGCTATTACTAGGGAACAAGTCCTTAATGCTCTCTCTAAAGCCAAGAATATTCTATCAATGGATCCAGACATTTTCCTACAATGCCTTCTAAATAGCATGAAACATGATCTATCAGGTCCTCTTGAATTGCTATTTAACTGCAGCATCCAAATAGGATTTGTGCCTCATAAATGGAGAACAGCAGCAGTCATCACTCTGCACAAAGGTGGGCCATCTACTTACCCTGGAAACTACAGACCCATAAGTCTCACTAGTCTCATATGCAAACCCATGGAAATAATTGTTATGTAAATGATCAGTAATGACATAGAAAACCTTCAGACACTGGACCCAAACCAATTTAGTTTCAATTAAGGGCAGGTCATGCCTACTCAACCTGGCAGACTTCTTTGAAAAGGTCACCAAAGCAATGGATGAGGTCATAATGTTTCACACTGCGTACCATGACATGGCCAAGGCATTTGATGCAATCCCCCACTCGAGCAATGTTGACAAACTTAAGTGGTTAGGTACAAACCCCTATGGTACTCGGTGGATATCCAGCTGGCTCACAGACAGGAATTAAGAAGTTAGAACTGGGGAGTCCTCCTGCACAAAGATGCTAGTCACAAGTGGTGTCCCTCAGGGATCGTTCCTGAAGTCGAGGCCAATGTCAATGGCCTCTGGCTGACTAAATTTGCAGATGATTGAAAATTAGGAACTGTCATTCAATCGCCCACTGACACAGATGTTCTCCAGGAAGGGCTGACTCAGACAGACAACTGATGCCAGAGCCATGGACTAAAACTAAATGCCAAGAAATGCATAATAGTATCTTTCGGAAGTCATTCACCCCTGGTAACTATTATATTGACAACACACCCCTAAGACTTGACCCAGTAGTCAGGGACTTGGGTACACACATAGACAGTAATCTAGCCTTTGACTATCAAGTGTCTACAGTAGTGGGGAAATCATTCTGTGATGCATAACTTATAAACAAAGGTATGACATCTAGGTCCAAGGAAGTAATTGTTCCACTGTATCCAGCATTCATCAGACCTATCATTGAGTACAATGCCACTTTGGTATGTACCTAAATAGGCATATCCAACAACTGGAACAGCCACAGATGTTCCTCAGTAAAAGAATACAGGGTGTAAGTAACATGTCCTATGCTGACCGCCTCAAGGCCCTATCCCTGTATTCTGTCTTCTACAAGCTCTTGAGGGGAGATCTATACCTAGCATACAAGGCATTGTCAGAACCCACTCTAATGGACCTCCTGCATATCCGCAAAACAAACAGCACTAAATTTCCCCAATCTAAAGATATAAACCCTGTCTGTGATATAAGTAGGACCTGCTAGAGAGACAAGTATGTATCCCAGATATTAGCCCTTCTCTGGAACAGGCTCTCCATCCATCTCAAGCAGAGTTCCACCCTAACCCAATTTCAAGTGTAACTTGTGGAACAGGAAATTCATCCCTGGTTCGGCACCTATATCTCTGTTGGACACAGGCAGCCTGTAAGTGGTTCATCTCCCAGGCCCCTGCTTGTAAATGTTTCACCACCCAAGTCCCTGCTTACACTTATCAAGGGTACCAGAACTTGTCAGAGATTCAGGATGCATGGCTAGGCTTAAAAAGGCCCTTGTGGTCATTAGCCTGATAAACGCCTATGAACCTATCATCTGATACTGGTATATACCTGAAGCGGTAACTTGGAGGGACCTTTCACCTCATGTGGCTAATAAGAACTGAAAAATGTACATGAAATGCTCTTTTTTAGCTGGACTTCCTTGTAATGGTCACAGTGCGAGAATACAGCCGCATACCTCGACAGATTTCTGACTGGAAGGCTATGTGCCTTGATCTATAACTCAAATCTGCAATCATTTTATGCATCCTTCTTGTAATGAACACTCAGAGTTTAGGAGACATTCAGCAAGGTGCTTTCCAATATGATAAAATGTTTTGTACTCTGCTTTTGTTTATAAGAGTTGCTGAAAATCATTGGAAATAATCTGACATGCTGTAGACATTTTTGTTTTGAACATTATTTATCAAAATCTTTTTTATAATTTCAGGTATAGAATATCCTGAAGACAGACTCTTGACAAGTATTAATATATTTTGGAACAATAAGCATTCCTAATTTAAAAGCAATGTAAAAGATTAATTCATATTGCCTATACAGTTATGTCTTGTTGGATTTGTTTCATTGATGTGCTTTTAATAGGTTCTTAGGATAGGTGTGTACTAGGCTAATGGCCCTGGAGCCTTTACAAGCCTAGCCCAAAAAAATTGCCCAGGCACCGTGCCACCCAATGTTAGTTCACAGTGCCCCTATCCAGTAGGGCAACGGGAATGATCCCTGGAGTGAACTTTCTGTTACCCATCCACTCAACAAGATTTCTCTTGAAGAGGGCCAGTGAGGTGCTCTGCTTGACGTGAATAGGAAGCTTGTTCCAGAGTATGGGCAGTCTTTGGGAGATGAACGTGTGCCCCCAGCATGTTCTCTTAATTGTGGTAATGAGGTTGTGATCTCTGGAGTGTGTGGCCCGGGGGGACTGAGATTTCTTTAGGTGTAGCATTTCAAGTAGGCTTTGTAAGTCAAGCAGAGGTCACCTCTAAGTAGATGATAAGAGACTGAAAACAGCTGAAGATTCTTGAGTCTGTCCCTGTAGGACATGTGTTTAAGGCCTAGGATCCTTTTTGTGAGGTACTTTTGTGGCCTCTCCAGCTGTTGTTGGTGTCTGGGTCAGATACATGCCAAATGGGGCATTAAATTCAATGATTAGTCTAATGAGGGATGAATAGAGAGGGATGTTGACCTCTTTCTTCCTGGATGCAAAACCTTTGGTTATAAGATGTCCCACGTAGAAGGACTTTCTGACCACAGTGGCAATGTGGTGGTCAAAGGTGAGGTGGCTGTCGACCTGGGTGCCCAGATCTTTTATGGCCCCTTCAGTGTTCAGTGGACTCCCATCAATGTGGTAAATCATGGGAACTGAGGTTTTTTTCCAAAGGGGATGATAACACATTTTTTGGCGTTAAGCTTTAGGCCATGGTTCCGACACCAGTCATTGGTTTCAGAGTGGCCCTTTTGTAGGATGTCTGCATCACTTGGGGAGTTGATAATGACTCCTAGCTTGCAGTCATCAGCAAACTTGGTCAGTCAGAGTCCTTCTGTGTTAGCCTGGACTTCTGAGAAGTAGATGCCAAATGGCTCAGGACCGAGCCCTGTGGGACTCCACTCACGACTAATCGACAGTCTGACTTGGAATCTGTAATTTTCACTCCATGGGTCCTGTCTGTGAGCCAGTTTGCAACCCACCTAGTGATATAAGGATTAATGCCTAGTTTGGTGAGTTGATCAATGATACCTGAATGGGGAATGGTATCAAAGGCCTTGGCCAGGTCGAGAGAAGCTGCATGCACTGCCTTACCCTCATCCACAGCCTTGGTGACTGCCTCAAAGAAGTCAACCAGGTTCAGCAGGCGGGATCGCCCCTTGACAAAGCCAAACTGTGTGGGGTCAAGAGTTGGATATTGCCTATATCTTTGTTAAGCAGGTCCATGATGATGCACTCCATAGCTTTGCATACCAGACTCATCAGGCTAATGGGGTGATAGTTCCCAGGCTCTGTAGTTGCTCCTCTTTATGGAGCGGGATCACTGTTGCACTGAGCCATTCATAAGGGACATAGTCTGAGGTAAGGCTGTGATTGAACAGGGCACACAGATGTGGTGCCAGTTAGTTTTGTAGCTCATGTAGGATGCAGCCAGGGATATTATCAGGTCCCATGGACACTGTATTCCTGGCTTTGGACAATGCAGCTTTTACCTGTGCCACAGAAATGGTGGGTACCAGGCTTTCTTCTGGTATTGTGATAGGGCCCTTGGGGAGGAGAGAGAGGTAAAGTTGGCACTGAATCTGTTGGCCAGTTTGTTGACTATATCTGTTGGCTCAGTATAGGAGGTGCCATTGTGCAATAACTCAAAGCAAATCTGGGTATTGTCTTTGAGGTTTTTGATATAGCTATAGAAGGCTTTGTAATTGTTTTTGCTATCAGCTGCAATTCAGCCTTCATAGCTGGCTTTAGAGGATTTAATAAGGGATCTCAGCTTTTTGTTGAGACTGATAAGGGGGATTTTCCAGTCTTGTGACTTCATTTTTTTCTGCAACAGTTTCCTCCTTCTATTGTAGAGTGTATTGATGGTTGGGGACCACCAGATTGGCTTCCTTTTTTTTGGAGGAGAGCATCTTAGTTCTGTTTGGTATGGCAAGGTCCATGCATTTGTGTACATGCTCATACAGTGCATTGGTGTATGATTTGGCAGTCATGTAGCTATTTTCCATTGGCATAGGTACTGAGAAGTTAACCACCTCTGTTGTTTTTAGGAGCCCAAAGTCGGCTTTAGAGAAGTTTTTCAGAGTGGTTACCTTAACAGGGGCTGTAGGTGAGATGGAGATTTCCATGATGATCAGTTTGTGGACAGATTTAACCAGGGAGGAATTGACTATAGGTGTGGAGCAATGGTCTTCCATGTTGGTGATAACCAGGTCAAGGATGTAGCTTCCTCTAGTGGGGGTCAGAATGAGCTGGTCCAGGGCATTGGAACTGATAAATTCCAGAAAGCGTTGTGCCTGTGCATTGGTACTTGAATAGTTTTCCCAGTTGATGGAAGGGTAGTTGAAGTTACCCAGTATGAGGGTATTGAGTTGGACCTTGAGAGATTCC
The DNA here is from genome assembly GCF_019279795.1 of Protopterus annectens. Classification (NCBI taxonomy): domain Eukaryota; kingdom Metazoa; phylum Chordata; order Ceratodontiformes; family Protopteridae; genus Protopterus; species Protopterus annectens. The sequence goes on from NC_056731.1 coordinate 307,319,036, forward strand.
AGGGTGCTTAGGAACTTGGAGTGAGAGTCTAGGGACATGTTTGGGGTTCTGTAGCAGGCTATGACTTGTATTGCCATCTTACCCAGTGTTAGTTGTACCTGAAGTATCTCGGATGCATTATGCTGGGCTACCAGTCTAGAGGTGTGCGTATCTTTTAAGAATATGGAGACACCACCACCTTTGGAGCTTCTGGCCTTATTCTGGTGCCAAAAGGTATGGAATTAGTTGTAGCCTGGGAGTGCAGGGATGCTTTCTGCCTCTTTAAACCAGGTCTCCATTACAGCACAGATGTCAACATTCTCCATTTTGAGGAAAGCTTCGAGCAAATGCATCTTGAGATTTAGACTTCTAGCATTGAGCAGCATGACCTTCAGACTGCATTTGTTTGTAGCTGTTACAGTGGAATTTTGGTCTTTGCAACACTGCCTGAAAAAGGCACTATATGGGTGGCAGGAGTCTTAGCTGGTACCTGGAATCCTAGGGGTGACAGATGCAGGTCGTCTCTGGCAAAGCATTGAGGTCTGTCGATCATGTAGTCCCAGGCAGACAGATACTGGATCCCCTTAGAATGACACCAGAAACTTAGCCAATTGTTGAAGTCAATCATTTTCTGCTCATACTGTGGTATCATTCTGGGTAATGGTAGACTATTGCTCAGGGCTAGGGTCATACCTGCCTGGGCCACATAATCCAAGAGTTCCATCACATCTCTTTTCATGTAGTCCAGGGAGGTACGTCTCAGGTCATTCACACCCACATGGACAATAACTGAGTCATATTTATACTTGTTGTGGAGTGACCTGAGTGCATGTGTTATGTGGCAGATCCTGGCACCTAATAGACAACTGACTGTCACCTTCTCCTTGTTCAACCTAGTGAGTGGGACATCAGTGTGCCTCACAATTGAGTCTCCTATGATTAGTACATTGGGCAAAGTATTTTGCCTTAAGGGCTTGGGTTGAGGGGCACACTGTGATGGTGAGCTATGTATTCTGGAGTTGGTGTTGTGTTGTGGTGGCCAAGTGCATTTCTGTCTCGGGGGTCTCTGTTGTTTGGGTAAATATTTATTGAGAGCCTCCGCAAAGGTGGGTGTATGGTTTGTGTTTCTATGTGTGGGCTGTAATAAAAAATGTTGGCTAGGAGAGCTTGGAATCTAAAGGCTCAATGGAACACGAAATGTTGTTTCCTCTTTCTTCCACCTTTTCTCCTTTTGCTATTTGTGGAGAACACTAAGATAATTCTATGCACTTAAGTACAGAAAACCAAAACAAACAGAAATTCTGCTGCTGCTAGAGTAAAGAGAGGTCTGTCCACAACAATAAGCAGTGAAACTTACTCTCTTTTCCCTGTTGCTGCTATCACTCAAAGTTTTCAAAGAGAGTTTACAGCAGAAGCAGTCCCAGGGCTGGCTGTGTCAGCTCTATTCTTTATTCAGATAATGTTCCATCTTTGGTGGGAACACATCCAGGAACTAGGGCTAACCTTGAGTGTAGGCAAACTAGACAAGCATCTAGTTAATCTCTCTGACAGCTGAGACTAGCAAATGAGTTGAATGAGTTGTGAAAAGCTCTGATAATAAAGCCATAATTGGTAAGCAGTAAGACTTCCTCTGTAGGCATTAAGACTACTCCGCAGATTAAATTTTCCTATGATTCCAGGCATACCCCTTTCCCATCAGAAATCATTCAATCTTTCCTTTGTAGTTTTCTGTTGTGTGTCTTCAGAGACTGTGTTAGATGAACTGTAGCAGATGAATTGTCAGTGTTTATGACTAAAACGGGCGTGACTGATGCTAATGCAGATGTCTTGCTTGATCTTCTGGTGGACATCATTTTATCCTTATAGAAGAAAAATGAAAAGATAAAGGAGCAGGTTTGTAATTATCAGGTAAAGTTAATAATGCTTTCTTCAAAGCTGGTTGACTTAGAAAATAAGGCAAGAAGAAAAAATGTGTTTGTGATTTCAGGTAGTGCAGGGGGAAGAAGGTTTAGAATGTTTAGCTTATGTTAAAGAGCAGGGTGGTCAAGTGGTCTAATTTTCCAGTGAAGTGTGTTACTTTAGAGAGAGTTTCCAAAGTATTATCAGTGGTATTGGGGATGGCGACTGTCCAGCCTCATAGTATTCTGGTTAATTTTTAGTCTTTGCATGTCAAGGAAACAGTTTTGTCTCAGTAATGGTAGACTGGCAAATCATACTGTTTAGGAAAGAAGAGAATATATTTTGACAATAATTACACTGGCCAAAGAATTAAACAGCATTCACAGTTTCATGAAGCATGTGTGTATGTAAACTCTGAAATGAAAATGCTGTGATTCAGTTAAAGCGTTACATTTTTGTTGGCCTTTAAATAAATTGCTTATTTCGCACTGGACATACTACTTCACAAGTGCATTTGGATTTTACTGGTTTCCCTTTTGGGTTGCACTTGCCGCTGGTCCTCGGTCCCGCGAATATCAAAGTATTAGGCTGCGTCGGTCAAGGCGCTTAAGACTGACATCAGTCAGGGTACAACGCGCCTGACCGGCGTCATATCCTCAGTCTTTTGCCGCATGGTCGATGCAGAAGCAGCGTTGCAAGTGCTGCTCGGGCCGTCTGAAAATTTTTTTCGAGGGAGTTTTCAGACGTGTCAAGTTGGGCTAAGTACCCGTGGGGAATATTTTATTTCTTGTGCAGAACAGATATAGCATATAGATTATCATACTTGTATTCTTTTTTGGGGCCTGAGCACACGTTGTTGGTGTCGCTTTTGTGCTTAGGTTCAATAAGCGCATTAAGCCGGAGGCTAGATTGTGCCAGGTTGGTCTTTGGGCGGTGCATTATAAGATGCCGTCGGACGCTCCCGCCGCCGCTTTCTTGAAGCGCAAAGACAAAACAGCGCAGCCCAGGCCAGGCAAAGAGTCGTCCCGGCGCGGACCGTTCTCTTCTCTAGGCAGTGGAGTCCGGTGGGTCGCCCGGAGGCCTGATGCAGATGATCGACCCCTTCTGCTTCGATTTTTTGCAAGTCCAGCCTGTTTAGTAGGAATTGGCCTGCTAAGGGGTGGACTTACCCTGCTTATGATGACAGATGGTATGCATCACCAAGGTTACAAGGTTTTAGGTTTTTTTACCTGCCTCCCTTCAGAGGCATGGCTGGAGACGTTCCTCCTCAGCAAAAGACTAGAGGCTAAAATTTCTCTCTCTGCTGCTCCAGGGCTATACAAGCGTCCTCCTCCTTGCAAGAAGTGAGCCTTTTATTTTATTCCTGCCTGTTCCTCCAAGAAGGGGGGGAACGTGGAGACCAATTTATTCCCCAAAAAGTTTGCGTTACAACAGCTTTTTACCTCTGCTGGCAAAAAGATCACACTGGATGTGACTTTGATCTCAAGGAGCTTACCTTATCAGGCTAAGCTTTTTTTGAGAGCTGGGCCTTCAATCAGTTCTCTGCATTGCCTTTGGCTTATCTACTCTACTGCTGTTGCACGTTCCACGTTTCTGGCTCAGTGATGATCTTTCTTCAGGCTAAGAGGAATACAGATCTATCCTTATTTGAACGATTGCCTGATTCACCGGCCAAGGGCGAACTTCTTCATCATCATCATTTTCAATATAGCAGTGCTAAGATGCCTGGAGGGTATTCTGTGGAGCGAAAATAAGTAGTAGTCTAGTACCCCCCGGACATGTGCATGCTGGGTGTGGGAACTGAATACAGCATCCCCCCAGATGCCTTTTGACCCCGGACAAACAATCTAAGTGCCTTGACCATTTGTCAACCAGCTATGATCTTTGATAACGACCGAGGGACGACGGAGAAAGTGGTGTATGAAAGGAGACTGCAGCAATGTGGATCTTCGAACATCTACATTTATGGTAGGTACAAAACTGTACTTTTCTTGTTTTTGTATTTTTTTTCAAAACGTTGTTATTCAACAAAAATGTATGCATGTAAGCAGTCTTTGAAGCAGTGGGATAAAACCCTTACTGTGCCACAGGTGACCTGCATTCGATTAGTGTCATGAGTGCTGCAGGGGCTGCAGGGTGAGGATGGGAGTGAGCAACTGATGTTGACTCACTCATCTTGGGGAGAAAGAGGCAGCCATGGCTCACTGCAAAAACACAACATGTGAACCTGACCAGCTCTGAGCTGCATAAGCAGTGAACCGCATAGTCAGGAAACTGTGTATACGAGGAAGCGTGAATGCACCTCCCAAGGGTCAGAGATTGCAAATCTGGCAAGGCTGCTGTGAGGGGATGGGCATTTAGGCATACTCCCTGACAACAGTCTGATGCTCAAGCAACATTCCTGATCTCCCACCATCCCCAGTAATGTGGTTGGTTTGATCCCAGTGAAGGTTAAGCTGGATCCAGTACACCAGGTGAATGAGTAGAGGAGCTGCAGTTGATGGTCGGCTGCAGGGAGAAAGAAAAGTGTTTACATAGATCTTTCTGCTTGAAGACATGCTTTTATTGCAAAATAAAGTTTTTTTTCTAATAGTACAGTAAAACATAACATTAAAAACTGCTCTAAAGGCAAAAGTCCTAATTGTTTTTAATCAAACGCCAACACAACTGTAAAGTAATTAGGTAATTCTGTCAGTTTACCATGTTGGCAGTTATCTAATTATTCTACAGTTGTGTTGACAATGCAATTAACCCTAGTTAACACCTACTCCCTCAGCGATGTAATTATGTACTGCCTGCTTGCACATTATAATTAATACAGGACAACTTGAGGTGTACTTCTTCCTTGCATCTGGAAAGATTTAAAATTTTCCTACATTGATAATTAAAAAAAAATCATTTTTCAGCAGGAGTATTCACATGCACAAAGATTAACTTGAACACTCTTTTGACGATAAGTGAAGTTTAAAAAAAATGTCCATGGTCTTTAATGGGATTAGAGCAATTCTCTGAGCTAAACTGAATATGTAGAGCATCTTTGTAAATACTATGTATCCTCAGTGTATTATTTTATTATGGAATATTTGTTCAGGTGGTGTGAGTTAGAGTGAGTTGTATATTTAAGCACTGCTATTAAACAATGATGATTGTTGCATTCTTGACTTTATCATGGGGTATTATGAAGGTGCACCAGTTGCAGTATGATTGCTATACCTGTTTAATTAGTTGCAGTTTCTTTGCTTGAACATCCTATAAAAGAAGTATGAATCACTTAATAATTTCACCAGATATGTGGAGTAAAATTTGGAGCAAGATCATCAGGTAGTGGGGTTTATGCAGTTTTCCCTTTATTCCCTGTTCTACGATCTCTGAGTTGGTATATGTAAGTACCAGGGGATGTGGGGGACACAGTCCATCAATCTGTGGGATGCAGGGGGGATTTGCTCCCATAGAAAAAGCTTTTGTTTCACATTTGACTGAATGTGCAGTTGATTAATATGTGATGGTAGTACGAGTATTAGCAGTAGGGATATTCAGCAACTGGTAATATTTCTTCTTCTTCAAAACTTTCCCAAAAGAAGTTTAATAAAATCTGTTTTTATACTAAAAATATTGGCTTGAAAAGCTAAAGAAGATTCCTGGTGTCTGAGACTATCGAAACAGTGGATGATGGTCTGGAATGATGGCCAATTGACCTACATTAAGCTGTGGCCAGCTGATTATAGGCCAGTGCTGAAAACAAGAGATTGTCTCACAGGAAACAAGGTAATAGACTTGAGTAAGAAAAACGTGGTGGGCTAAGCAGCCTGAGAAGTGAGGCAAAATATGTGATGACCATGATCAAGGGGAGCTTGACAGCCTCCCTTGATGGGTCATCCACATCCTAGGATAGGGTATCCAGATGAAAATGAAAGATTCTCTGCAACAATGGAGGGACCAGCTGAGGAAAGCTGTGGAAATCTTCTGTAGTTTTAAGGCCAATATTTCCTTTTTCCTGTTGCACCAAATTCCCAGGCATCAGTGGCACTATTGTTATGACATTAGTCATTTCTGTTGCTTAGGTAAAGACATTCATTGTTCCCAGTGTCTATTATATGTCATTATATATGCCTCATCTGGCATCAGTCTTCATGACGCTGGTACTCCTGGCACCAATTAATCAGTGTTAGCGTTCTGGCACCAGTTTATTTCACTAACAAGCCTCACCTCTTCTCCAATTAAACATTAAACTGCTCCATACAATAAACTTTATTAATGCATTCTGTACACACCATTTACTGTGATCCATGAGGATGCAGTCTTCCCCACCATCTGTAGCTAGCCAGCTAGCTGTAGGAACTCTGAGGCAATATAACACCTACCTTATGCTTACTGACAGTCTTTTGCTTCTTCCACTAAATGAATTTATATATGAGAGGTGCAAGCATGTACTAACTTTGGAGCAGTTTGTGATTAATCAGCTGGTCCCTCCATTTTGGCAGAGGATCTTTAATTTTCATCTGGGTGATCTTGCTATAGCATATGGGTGACCTATCAGGGGAGATGTCATGCTCTCCTTGATCATGGTCATCAAATCTTTTGCCTCAGTACTTTGTCAGTTTCAGGCTTCCACTTTTTTCATACTCAAGCCTCTCACCTTCTACTAGCACTAGGCACTCTAGGGCAGTCGCACAACTTCCTTATCCATATTGACAATCATTTGTTTTTTTCCACTAGATTAATCTGTATCTGTTTTTTTTCTAAACATTCCTCTACATATTAGCATGCTCACCTCTCCTCAGACCACCTTGTAGCTAGTCCTGAAGCCACTCTCCAAGACTGAGAGCACTAGCTCCATGGGTCAAAACAATGGGCTAGGTTGCTTTTTTGTTAGCACCAACCACAACTTAATGGACTAACTTCTAAACCTGTTCAGTCTTAGCCTCTAAACTGGATTCATGCCTAAGGTGTGGAGAACTGCTGCAGTCATCTGACTCAACAAGGGAGAATCCACCACTGACTGACCCTGGTAACTACAGGCTCTATAAGCCAAAGCAGGAATGTGTCATTCTGCTGATACCACTTTCACTGAATCCCATTTCATTGAAAATATGTTGTCCCGCTCACTTTCAGCAATAGTGAAAAATTCCCTTTTCTCCACGGGCGTGTGACCTCAAAGTAGGTATATTTTAGTTGGGGAGGGTGTGCAGAAAAACTGCTGGTTTTGAGGTTCAGTTAAATATTTTCACTAAAATGGAATTCATGAAAAGTGTTGTTGATCTGTTGGCATTAATCCGCCTAACCAGTCTTATAGCTTATTAACAGGTACATCAACAGTCTACAGTTCATTGACCTAAACAAGTTTGGCTTTGTTAAAGGTAGATATTGTCTCCTAAAATTAGTAGACTTCCTTGGACTAGTCACCATTGCATTGGATAGGTTCATAGTTGTTCACTAGGCTAATAATCACAAGGGCTTTTTTAAGCCTAGCCAGGCATCCCAAATCTCTGACAAGTTCTGGTACCCTTTATAAGTGTAAGCAGGGCCCTAGGAGATTAAACATTTACAAGCAGGGGCCTGGGAGATGAACAATTTACAGGTTGCCTGTGCCCATTAGAGACACAGGTCCCAAGCCAGGGATGAATTTTCTATTCTCCATCCAATTGTCCAAGTTACACTTGAATTGGTTTAGGGAGGAACACTATTTCACATGGATGGGGAGCCTGTTCCAGAGAAGGGGTAGTCTCTGGGATATATACCTGTCTCTCTAGTAGGTTCTATTTATATCACAGGCAGACTACCTGCCCTTGATGAAACCAAACTGGATTGGGTCCAGTGTCTGGAGGTTTAATATCATTATTGATTATTTACATGATAATTATTTCCATGGCTTTGCATATAAGAATAGTCAGACTTATTGGTCTGTAGTTTCCAGCGTCTGTAGATGGCCTATCTTTGTGTAGAAGGTTGACTGTTGCTGTTCTCCATTCATGAGGCATGAAGCCTGTTTGAGGCTACAGTTAAATAGTAATTCCAGAGGGCCTGTTAGGTCATGTTTTATGCTATTTAGTATTGTCTGGGAGGGCGGCCACGGTGGTGCAGTGGTTAGTGTTGACACCTCACAGCAAGAGATTCTCTGGTTCAATTCTCAGCTGGGGTGTCTTCTGTGCGGAGTCTGCATGTCCTCCCTGTGGTCGCGTGGGTTTCCTCCCACATCCCAAAGACATGCAGTAGGTGGATTGGACACTCTAAATTGGCCCTAGGTGTGAGTGTGTGCATGTGTGTGCCTTCTGTGGAAGGTTGGGCACTGGGCTGGAAACTCGACACCGTAAAACTCCAGTGCCAATCATGAGTGGACAGATGATCCGCTGTGGCGATCCCTGACCAGGAAAAGCCAGAAGAAGAAGAAGAAGACTAGGATATTGTCTGGGCCCACTGATGCAGAGTTCTTTGTCTTAAAGAGAGCATTAAGGACTTGTTCTCTAGTGATAGTAGGGGGAGTTATATTTGATGGTATTTCCTGAGGGAAGGTTAAGGGGGGAGAGAGGAGATGTAGGTAAAATGACGCACACTGCTTACTGTGACTTGGCAATGGCTTTTGAACCATCCCACATTATGGCATTATGTTCAGGCTAATCAAACTAAATGTAAACCCCTTTGTAACTCATTGAATCGCAAAGTGGTTTACTGACGAAACCAAATCTGTTAGTGTAGGAGAAACACTGTCATCAAAAAAGGCTATTGCTAGTGGCATACCTCAAAGATTGGTCCATGGGCCACTTTTCTTTGATACTTCTTTGAAATCAAGGCCAACATTAATTGCCCGTGACTGATTAAGTTTGAGGATGTCTGCAAACGTGGAGCTATCATAAACTCAACAACTGACTCCCAAATTCTCCTGGATGGTCTAACTCATACAAATAAATGATGGCAAGACAGGGTCTACTTCAGTAGACCGAACTCTTACTTACCCGACTCCCACTTGCCAGAGACAAAACCACCAACTTCAGAAGACCGATATCTGGAACACCAACTTTTCACACGAGGTAAGTAACCGCTTGGCCATCCTGTTGAACTTTGCCCCTTACCCCCCCCCCCATGTGGTAGTGAGATCTCAAAGTTGGTATATTTAGTTAGGGGGATGTGGGGTGTGGGTTTAGTTTTGTTTTGTTTAGTTTTTTTTCGGGATGGCCAAGTGGTTACTTACCTTGCGTGAAAAGGCAGTGTTCCAGGTGTCAGTCTTCTGAAGTTGTCGGTGGTTTCGTCTCGGGCAAGTGGGAGTCGGGTAAGTGAAACATCAGTCTACTAAAGTAGAACCCAAGACCATAACCTTAAGCTAAATCCTGAGAAATATAGCATAGTATCCTTTGGCAAACATGGACACCCGTGTGCCTACCACAAGGGGTTTCCCTTTGAAAACTTAACATAGTTATTAGGGCACTGTGCACTGTCATTGATAATGAACTATCCTTTGACTGCCATGTAGTTACACTTGTTTAGAAGACCTTTCATGTAGCCAAATAGATTACCATGGGTATAGCTTCTAGGTCAAGGAAAAGTTATCATCACTCTCTGCTCTTCACTTACCAGACCCATAACAGAATATAATACTCCATTTCATATTTATTAATCTAAACATATGACATCTCAAAAGACTACATTTATTCACAAAGATGATCAAGGCATGTCTTATGTGCTGTATATCATCATCAACTCCTTTTTCCCATTTTCTGCATGGGGTCAGGAAGTCATGTCAACTGTTGCCATCTCTCTCGATTCAGTGCCACTCTCCTTCCTTCTCCAACACTCATGCCTGACTGTTGCAGGTCTTCTCTCACACACAATCCATCACTTTCTTTGTGGGAGACTCTTGTTTCTTCTTGCCTACCTTCTGTCCATTCCCAATCTTCTTCACCAGATTGTCTTCTGAAGTTCTGCACATGTGCCTAAACCACCGTAATATGTTCTCTTTGACCTTCTCTGAATTGCAACTACTTTGGCTTCTGACATGTTGTCCTCATTTAATTTCTCTCTCCCACAGTGTGCATCCTACCACCTGTCTCAGGTGCTTCTTCTGTATCACTGTTAGCTTCCTCAACTGCTCTGCCTTTACTACCAAGGTTTGTGTTTCATGCAGTAGTGCTGGTCACACCACTGTTTTGTACACCTTACTTTTCAGCTTCTTTGACATTCTTCTGTCATGCACTACTGACACTCTATGTTAGCTGGTACAACCCCTCAGATTTTAGCTTTGACCTCCTTATTCAGACATCCCTTTTTTCAATCCCCCAGAGATTGAAGCTGTTAACTTGTTCTACTATCTTCCCTTCAATCTCAGTTCTCAGTTGCTATTGATTTCCACCTTTTGCTGCTATTACCACTGTCTTATCTGTATTCAGTTTCATCCTACAGTTTTGCAGTCCACTCCCTTATCCTTTGCTGAACTTCATGCTCAGAGTCTGTTTGTAAAATGCCTCATTGTCTTCATACAGCAAGTTTGTTGACCTGTCCCTTATGACCTGTTTGTTAATGTAATCCATCACCAGTATGAACATCTCAGCTGAACCCTGAGGCACATCCACTCCCATTAGGATAGGAAACTCAATGTGAGACAGAACACCATTTGTACTTGAGTCACTGGGTACTTGTGCATAGTCTGCACTAATTCTACCAATGTTTCTGAGAAATTGAACCACCTCAGGACTGTCCAAACCAGCTTTCTTGGGACCTTGTCGTGTGCTTTCTCCAAGTGTAGTTGTGCCCAGTTGGACTTGTTACTCATTTCTAGCCTCTTCACAACTGTCTGAGTCACTGCAAACATTGGGTCATTGTGTTGCATCCTGATCTGAATCTGAACTGCTCGTCTCCCATCTTACTTTACTACACTGCTTATTTTACACTACTATACTGTGTATTCATTTATCAATCCAGAGGTCATGCTGCTGAATGCTAGGAGTCTAAACATGAAACTGTACTCATTGCAAGCATTTTTAACCCTGGAAGATGCTGACATTTGTGCAGTCACAGAAACCTGGTTCAAAGCTACAGAGAGCACCTCAGCCATACCAGGTTACTCATCCTATCATACATTCAGACCCCAAACTGTAGGCCACAAAGCAAAAGGAGGTGGAGATGCAATATATATTAAAGACATGCACACCTCCAGGCCGGTCAAACAGTATGATGCACAGGAGACACTCCAGGTGCATTTAACAGTTGACAATACCCCTTTTCAAATCATTGCTAGCTATAGGCCCCCAACTTTGACTCAAGATGCCCACTCCACCTATCTGGACCTCTTCAAATCTATCAAGATTCAACCGTTTACCCTGATCCTGGGTGACTTTAATTGTCCAACCATAGATTGGAAGAACTACTCATGCCAAAACACAAATGCCCAAGGATTCCTTGATTTTATCAGTGCAAATGCCTTGGACCAGGTGGTCAACACCCCCACAAGAGGTGATAATATCTTGGACTTGGTTTTAGCCAACATGAGTATCCACTGCAGCATCCCTACAGTGTCATCCTCCCTGATAAAATCCGACCAAAGCGGTCACTTTCAAAGTCACCATCTTCCCCAACCCTCCTCCCCAGCTAAGGTCAAACAAAAAAACTTCTCCAAAGCTGATTACAAACTCCTGAGGGGAGGTATAAACAGTTTCTCAGCCTTTTCCCCCTCTATAGGACCTGCCCATATGTCCAAAGTACTATACAAGCATTTATACAGCTACATGAAATTAGAAATACCCGACAGGACAAAATCCTCCTCCTCAAGGAAGAGTAAAGTGGTCTGGTGGACATCTGCAATAAATAAACTCTATAATAAAAGGAAAAAAATTGCTGTCCAGGACCAAGAAGGAGCAAGTGCCAAACTGGAAGCAATCTCTCCTTAGCCTGAACAAGCAAATAAGAGCACAAGTGAAATCCTTCAAATCAAACTTTGAGTCCATACTGGCCACATCTGCTAAAAAGCCTGCCACTTTACTCTCATAAGGCCTTCTTCACATATGTCCACAATCTCAAAGGAAGCACTCAGATCTGCTCAGAACTGGTAGTGAAAGACACCACATGCACAAACGCCATAGATATAGACAACCTGCTGGCAGACAGGTTCAGTGAAAACTTCACTACTCTATCCCCTCATCAGTAAATCAGGACATCCCCAGCACCTGCCCCTCTCCCCTTATCTCTAGGGAGAAAGTTATCACTGTCCTCACAAAGGCAAAGAATGCATTCTCCTTGGAACCCAATAACATCCCAGGCTGCATCCTTCATGAACTCAGTAAGGAACTTGCAGCACCATTAGGCACCCTATTCAACCAAAGCCTGAGTACCAGCTTCATCCCAGCCGAGTGGAGGGCAGCCACAGTCATCCATTTGCACAAAGGTAGAGCATCCACCAATCCAGGAAATTATAGACCCATCAGCCTAACTAGCCTGATCTGCAAGGCCATGGAATGGATTATCATGGACCTCATTAACAAAGACATTGGCAACCTCCAAACACTCAATCCCACACAGTTTGGTTTCGTCAAGGGGAGGTCATGTCTGTTAAATTTATCAACTTCTTTGAGACAGTCACCAAAGCCATGGATGAGGGGAAGATGGTGCACACCACCTATCTTGACCTGGCTAAAGCCTTCAATACTATTCCTCACTCAAGTATAATCAATAAACTCTCTCAACTAGGCATCAATCCGTATGTTACTAGATGGGTAGAAAATTGGATCACTGATAGAACTCACCTAGTCAAAATAGAGGAAGCCACCTCAAGTAGTAGACCCATAATGAGCGGTGTACCCCCAGGCATCGGTCTTGGGGTCTCTGTTGTTTGGGATATACTTTTCTGAGGTGCAGACCAAAACCAGTGGGCTATGAGTGGGCTATGGCAGATCAAGTTTGCAGATGACTGCCAGCTAGGCACTGTCATCAATTCCCCTAGTGATGTGGTAATCCTCCAAGAGGGTCTCACCCAGACAAATGACTGGTGCCAGAAACATGGCCTCAAACTGAATGGTAAAAAATGCATAATCATCCCCTATGGGGAGAGTGACGTCCTCACAAATTATCACAATAATAACAAGGTCCTAAGCACACAATCCTTCGTAAAGGACTTGGGTACCCAGGTTGATAGCAAACTGACTTTTGACCAACATATTACCTCCATTGTAATTAGTAAAGGTATCTCATCCAGGGACCATGAGGTCATAACATCCCTGTATTTTTCCCTTATAAGATCCATTACTGAGTACAATGCCCCTTTTGGCATGTACCTCATAAAGTACATGCAGCAGCTGGAGAGACCACAGAGGTTCCTCACCAGGAGAATCCAGGGCCTCAAACATCTACCCTAGGCTAAAATCCCTGTCCCTCTACTCAGTCTCATACAGACTCCTCAGAGGTGACCTGTGTCTGACATACAAAGCAATCTCAGACCCTGCCTTGATGGGACTGCTGCATATCCGCAAGTCAAGCTCCACTCAAGTAACCTGCATGCGCAACCTTAGCCTGGTCTGCAACATCAAAAGACTTGTTGGCAGGACAGATTTGTGTCCCAGAGACTCCCCTTCTGTGGAATAGACTCCCTGTCCACATCAAGCAGAGTACCTCATTAACCCTTTTTAAACACAACCTGGATAACTGGATGGGGAACAGAAAATACACCCCTGGGATTCCACCTGTGTCCCTGCTGGACAGGGCCATCGGGTGCTGACTTGTCAGAACATTTGCTAAATTCTTGGCTAGGCTTATAAGGGTCTCAGGACCAATAACCTGGTAACTTCCTATGATCCTATGATCCTATACTGTATAAACAGCCTTAAAGCACGTTCTGTTTTACATACTTTTGAGGGGAATCTTTATTTCATGTTTTCCCATGTGACCTCCACCACATTCAAACAACGACACCTAAAACACCCACTTGAAGGAACTAAACTTTCACTGCAGCATAAACAAGACCTGCTGGCATGAGAGATCTCTGTCTTAGAGAATCCCTCTTTTGTAGAATAGACTTCCCTCAAATGTAAAACAAAGTAGCTCCCTTTCCCTTATCAAACTCAACCTGAATGATTGTATGGGTAAATCATAATTTCACCCCTCATCTGGCCTTTCAAACCCTCATTAAAAGAGAAGTAATTAGGTAGTGGTTACTTGTGTTATAAGGTACTAATGAAATGGGATCTTGAGGTTGGGCTACAAATGATCTGTCTGATCATTAGTCTAGTGTGAATTTATGAATCTTCCTGCCCCCCAGAACCCTAGTTGTAGGAAATTTCTTAAGTTCATGCAGCATTAGAGGGATGACCCTCTGAATCCATTTCTTTCCCCCCCAAAGAAGGCTTCAAAAAGCTTGCCACTTTACTCTGTAGCACTCTTGGATTGTTCCTACCCTGGGAGACATTTTTCCAGATGCCACAAGATTAATTTGGAGAAATCCCTAATATAGTGGTCCCTGTGCTTGGGAAAGTGGAACAGATTTTCCTCATTCTGATTTAGTGTTGGTTTGGCCAGGGATTCCAGAACATGACACCATGTAAGCAGCAGCCCTGTGTAGCAGTCCAGACACTCAGAGCTCTGCTCGCCATCTCCCAAATAATGAAACCAGGGTTATGTATAGCTTCAAGGGGCAAGTATTTGAATCTACCACCTTATTTTTGCAAGAGTGTAATGGTTATCCTACATGCTGCTTTGCCTTCAATGAAAGGATGGTAATAGCTGCTCTTACTTGGTTAAATTGATTACCGGGGTCCCACAGAAATCAATTTTTAACACAGTCCTCTTTTCTGTGTTCACTAATGGCCATCTCACCCTTCCTGAACTGTAAAACACCCTTGATGCAAATGGTCTAATTCTGCTGAAGAAGCCAAAACATATAGCACTAGTACAAAAGCATGAATAAAATTATTTTAATCTAGTTTGGTCCTAGCTTTCTTCTAACAAAATTCTAAGTTGCACTGTAACTGCAGCTATGCTGTTTGGCAGCTGCCATAAACTGTTTTATGCAGTAAAATCCGAGGTGTGCACCATATGCTGTGAGGACAGGACTCTGTCCAAGTAGCTGAACAACAAGTGAATAAAGTCACACTCTCAAGTCAATAAAATCCAAGATTTATTGGTAAAAACCATAAAAACGAACTGCAGTGGTAAGCGCTTTCACGTTGTACCCAACGCTTCATCAGACATCAAATGCAGTAAAAGACAACCCTTATAAACATAAATCAATTTCAAACAGACAAATCAGATCCTGAAAATAATTAAAGAAACAGGATATTGAATTAAAATCAATTAAGAACAAATAATGTGTTAATAACCCATAAAGTCAATGCTTAAGGGGTCTACTGGAAAGAAAGGGCTTGAGTGTAAATCTGTCATTGAGTCCAAACCTATGAGCTTGTAACTTTAAGATCCATTTCCCTTCCCTCTCTTCAGTACGGTTCCTGATGTTACCCAATCTACCTCCTTTGTGTACTAGCTCCAAAACCCTGAACCTAAAATAATGTGAGGAACCATGGTCCAGAATATGCTTGGCCAAAGCATTGTTGGTATTGGCCTTCTCAATGGCATAGGCGTGCTCACATATCCTTGCCACTCTTGTAATCAATGTAAATTCATTACTGTCTCTGACTGTTTTGTCCACCCTGCTACAGGACGTAAGTATGTGTCCAAGTTTTATGCTGATTGTAGATCTATTAACTTGGTCTATGTGGCAGAGTGCCAGTCCTGTAGTTCGTTCTATGTTGGAATGACGACCAGGACTTTTCGTGAGCGTATGCGTGAGCACGCCTATGCCATTGAGAAGGCCAATACCAATAATGCTTTGGCCAAGCACATTCTGGACCATGGTTCCTCACATTATTTTAGGTTCAGGGTTTTGGAGCTAGTACACAAAGGAGGTAGATTGGGTAACATCAGGAACCGTACTGAAGAGAGGGAAGGGAAATGGATCTTAAAGTTACAAGCTCATAGGTTTGGACTCAATGACAGATTTACACTCAAGCCCTTTCTTTCCAGTAGACCCCTTAAGCATTGACTTTATGGGTTATTAACACATTATTTGTTCTTAATTGATTTTAATTCAATATCCTGTTTCTTTAATTAT
Organism: Protopterus annectens; assembly: GCF_019279795.1. Classification (NCBI taxonomy): domain Eukaryota; kingdom Metazoa; phylum Chordata; order Ceratodontiformes; family Protopteridae; genus Protopterus; species Protopterus annectens. The sequence goes on from NC_056731.1 coordinate 307,334,994, forward strand.
TTTCAGGATCTGATTTGTCTGTTTGAAATTGATTTATGTTTATAAGGGTTGTCTTTTACTGCATTTGATGTCTGATGAAGCGTTGGGTACAACGTGAAAGCGCTTACCACTGCAGTTCGTTTTTATGGTTTTTTCCAATAAACCTTGGATTTTATTGACTTGAGAGTGTGACTTTATTTACTTGTTGTTCAGCTACTTGGACAGAGTCTTGTCCTCACAGCATATGGTGCACACCTCGGATTTTACTGCATTTACGTCTTTCTTCTTTCATTGAGGGTGCTTTACCTGGCAAAATATTGTTTTTTTTGTGCATAAACTGTTTTATGCAGACCTGTTTCTGATTAGAGATCCTTGAAGAACTCCAATAGCTCAAGTATTCAATTATAGAGCTAATCACCCAGCAGTGTGAACACTGGAACTAGATCATTGTCACTCTTTATGTGACATCCCAACCCCATGTGCAAAAATGGGAAAAAGGGGTAGTATATGACTGGATGGATATCTTGGCCTATGCTTTGATACCATACTGTCACTGAAATTTTATACCAGTACACTGGTGGGCAAAGTTCTTAAACAGCTGAAAAAGTTTATGATCTAGCTAGCCATTTAACTCCAGGGGAAAAGAGAGTAATAGTAGATGTTAAGTTGTCAATCTCGCCTTCATTCTTGCTGGATGGGTTCGGAGCCGATCCTCGGCTCCGACTCGGCCAATACTAAAGCTCAAGAGCTAATTCCACCGGCTCGAGGCTCCCCTATATCCCACAGTGCTAGGCGGTAACTACTCAGATCTCGTTTGCTGCTATAGCTGACGAGGTGCACTTTTCTACCGGCTCAGGCAGGTTAGTTTAAATTTACTCTTAGGTACTGCTAATAACCCCCTCTTAGTTCTAATACATATATTTTAGTTTAATTTTAACTTTTAGATATATCGACCCCTATTTGTCAATCACTTTTTTACCCTTGTTCTACGCCTTCGGCCCTTCCCTCACCCTAGTCCTTTATTAGATTAGTGTTGTAGGGGCTTGTGTGTGTGCGTTTCTGTATTAACATTAATAATTTATTTTGATATTTTTTCTGTAGAGAGTGTCTGGATTGTGTTTGTGTGTGTTAGCCTCTCTTTTTTCACTATGTCTAAAGACAAGGTCTCAGGCTTCAAGAAGTGTGACTCGTGCTGTCAGAAAATGTCTCTGACAGACGGTTACACTTCTTGTGTGTATTGCCTGGGGCCTTTGCACCTGCAGGACTCTTGTGCTTTTTGTCATGGGTTTAGCCCTAGAGTCCTGCAGGAACGCAAAAGCAAACTTATCTTGCGGGGCTTATTAAAGTCTGAAGGCCTCCCGACTCAATCTGTGTCGGGGAAGCCTTCAAAATCTTCCAAGCAGTCGGCTCCTGCTCCTGAGTCAACTGCTGAGAAGTCTAAGCCGGCTTCGACATCGGCTCCGGCTGGAGCTGATGTTTCTAAGCCTCATACTGTTACCTCGGCTCCGGCTGGAGCTGAGGCTGATAAGACTTTGTCGGCTCCGATACCCTTATCGGAGCCACATTCGAGAAAGAGGGCCAGGTCCCCCTCTATCGGATCCATGCACTCGGCGCCAGGATCCCCTTTCCTTTCGGAACGAAGTCACAAAACTCATTCCTCTTGGTCTTCCAGATTATCAGACCATGATTTGCAAAGGGTGGTGAGTAGACTTCTCAAGTCCGAGGCACTTGCCCAAATGCTGCATAGCCCGACTCACCAGTCAGTGGCTATTCCCGTTCCCCAATACATTCCTCCTCCGACTCCTTCGAGTTCGGAGCCAAGGCTTGACGGAGCCATGACTGTCGGTGCGTCGGATCTGATACCTTCCATTTCGGCTCCGTCGTCTGCCCCGATCTCCTCTTTGGAGGGATCTCGGCGCCGGGCTTCCATCGTCGGCTCCGAGGGGGCGAGTGGCATCAGACCCTTGTCCTACCCCGCTCTCCCTCTCGTGGCTTCAGCATTGGTGAGTTTGGCTCCGACATCGGCTTCGGATCCATCTCTGTCGGTGCTGGGGGAGGTCCTTGTCTCTTCGAAGCGAGGGCCTCGGGCCTTGCCTGACAGGGGTGCCTTCGAGGTCATGCGGAGCGTGCTAGAACCAGGTTCTGCCCCACAGTCAGCTCCTTCAGCCCCTCCATCTACAGTGCCTGCGGTGATTTCTACTCACCCCCTTGTCCCAGACCGCAGAGAGCCAACTCCTCAAGTTTCCCCATTGGGAATTTCCTCCTCTTCCGAGGCCTCTCCTGACACTGCAGGAGATCCCCCAAGGAAGAGGCAGTGCAAGAGGAAGCACATTGACTCCCCTGAGTCTATCACCTCTGACACTGACTTAGAGGAATCGAAGGTCCCTCGATCCCCCTCTGAGGACGTCTCCTTTGCTGACATCCTTGAGATCCTGAAACAGAGGGGGAACTGGCCAGCCCTTAATCCTTCGGAGGATGAGTCAGTGTATCTTGAGGCGTTTGGTTCTCGCCCTTCTACCTCCTGGGTGTCCCCTCCCTTTGACCCACTTATGGAAGTCGTGGCAAGGAAGGCTTGGACGGCTCCTGACTCAGTGGAACCCACCCCGAGGAGACCATCCAAATTTATTACTGCCCCCAAAGACAAATAGTATTTATCCAAAGGTGTCCCTGTTGATGCCATGGTGGTGGCTGCGGCCACAAAGAAGGAGTTAGCTGATCCTTCGGTTCCTGTCCATCCTCCTAATAAGGAATCTAGGACCATGGACAGGTACGGCAAGCGGATGTTCTCGTCAGCGACCTTTTCAATGCGGTCGCTGAACTACTTATGCCACTTCACTCGTCTCCAAAGAGATTTACTCAAGGATATGGGTGAACTGATGAAGGATCCTACAGCTGAGGGGTTCAAAGACACTATGAACTCCCAGTTGGCAACCCTAAATTCCATCGTTAACTCCTCCATGCGGCTGGTCTTGTATGCAGCAGATGGGGCGAGTAGAGCCGCAGGCACAGGCGTAGCCTTACGACGTCACGCCTGGATGCGGCTATGCAACTTTGCGGACCCTTTCAAGGTGTCCTTCACCAATTCTCCCTTTGATGGATCATCCTTGTTTGGTCCACAGGTGAAGGATGCATTGACCAGGTGCGAGGTAGAAGGTAAGACTCTCTCTGCTGTAGGAGTCCGTTTTTCTACCCCTTCTAGACCCTATCCCAAAGGTCAAAGGGGAGGAAAGATGTGGTTCCGCAAACAATCCCAGGGAGTCTCATCTGATGCACAAGGCCGATTCCCCTCTAGAGGCAGAGGGGGGAATAATAATAGATGCCGCCCTAGAGGCAGAGGAGGTCCGCAAAACCAGGGTAGCAGAGAAATGTTCTCTGACAAACCCTTCCAGCACCCCTGAGGGGCTGCCCGGCTGTCCACCTTCGGAGGCAGTCGGGGGAAGGTTATCACTGTACCCAAAAGCCTGGCTTTCCCTTACTCAAGACAAATGGGTACAGTCGATCATATCCGAGGGTTACAAAATTCCCTTCATTCACATTCCAACCCAACCAAAAAGATCCCTTCCAGATGTTCCACCCGGTCTAAGGGAACGAGCAGCATTAGAAATTTCAAAGCTGCTATCAAAAAGAGTCATCCAATCAGTCCCGGCAGACCAGCAAGGATCCGGAATCTACTCCAAATTCTTTTTGGTACCAAAAAAAACAGGGGACTGGAGACCCATACTGGATCTCAGCTACTTAAACAAGTTTGTCAAAAAAACGAAATTCCGGATGGTCACGCTTCAGTCCATTCTACCCTTCTTGGGTCAGGACAATTGGATGTGCTCGATAGATCTTTGAGATGTGTGCTACCACATCAAAATGAACAGACGCTCCAGGAGATATCTCCACTTCAGGCTGGGAGCCAGTCACTACCAATTCAGGGCCCTGCCCTTTGGTCTCACTACAGCCCCCCGTGTGTTCACCAAATGCATGGCAGTGGTCACGGCTCACTTGAGACGTCAAGGATTCCAGGTGTTTCCGTATCTGGATGACTGGCTCCTTACTGCCACCACCAGACATCAGCTTCTCCTATCCAGGGACTTCACCATCCAATCTTGCCAAGCTCTAGGCATTTCGATAAATTTCGAAAAATCTGCCTTGTCGCCTTGTCAGTCTATTATTTTTATAGGCGCCACCTTAGATACACGGAATCTTTCAGCCAGACTCACAGAGCAGAGGGTATCAGACATTCGGAACCAAGTGTCCCTTCTCTTACAATGTGTCAAAGTCAAAGCCAGACTGGTGTTGAAGGTACTAGGACTCATGGCAGCAGCTATTCCCCTTTTTCCCTTAGCTCGCTTTCACATGAGGATCCTCCAGTGGATGCTGTTTACTCAATGGTCCTTTCAACAGCTCCCGATGTCCCATACCATATTGATAACTCAAGCATGCAAGAATCAACTGTCTTGGTGGATCACATCACCTCAACTTCTCCAAGGAAGACCCTTCACTCTTCCCCCCCCCCAGTTGCCACGTTGACAACAGATGCCTCCCTGATCGGGTGGGGGGGGGGCATTATCAGGGCAGGACAGTCCAGGGCACGTGGCAACCTTTCGAGTGCCACTTGCACATAAATGTCTTAGAGATGAGAGCAGTGCTTTTAGCATTGCAAGCCCTTCACGACTCTCTTCCCACTGGGACTATTGCAATTCAAACGGACAACATGTCTGTAGTGTGGTACATCAACAAACAAGGCGGAACCAGATCATACCCTTTATGTCGAGAGGCACTCAGACTTTGGCAATGGGCGATCTCTTCTCAGCATTTTCTGATAGCAACACATATTCCCGGGAAATCCAACGTTATTGCAGACAAATTGAGCAGAGCAATTCTCATGCCACACGAGTGGTCTCTAAAGAAGTCAGTTCTAGAAGAAGTATTCCTAAGATGGGGCCAGCCTTGCTGCGATCTTTTTGCTACTCCCCAAAAAGGCAAGTGTCACGACTTCTTCACTCTCTTCCCGTTACCAGGCCATCCCACCAGAGACGCTCTAGTCCACGATTGGCCCCGGGGACTTCTGTATGCCTTTCCCCCCTTTCCACTGATACCTCAACTAATTCAGAAAGCCATCGCCTTGAGAGTGACAATGATCCTCATTGCCCCTTACTGGTCTCGACAGATATGGTTTCCCTTTCCTCATCGTTATCTTTTGGAGCAGCCCTGGCATCTGGACCCAGTACCAGATCTGATCACCCATCAATCGGGTCAGCTGCACCAATCTCTGTCTTCTCTAAACCTCACAGCGTGGTTTCTCCGATTCCAACCCTAGCCAGGCTTCCCTCAATATCTCGCTCGGTCCGAGATATCTTGATAGCCTCTCATAAATCTTCTACCGGAAGATTTATAGTAGCAAATGGAAACGTTTTTCCTTTTGGGCATCATCGAAAACATAGATCCCTTTACTGCACCTATCCAGTCTATTTTAGACTTTCTAGCAGAACTCTTTCATTTAGGATCTTCTGCATCAACCATTAGAGTTCAATTGGCTGCCATATCAAATTTTCATGTTGGTGTTTCAGAATCCAGCATCATGGCTCACAAACTCTGTAAAGCCTTCTTAAGGGTGTATTTCTTCTCAAACCTCCAATCAAAGACCCCCGCCTCAATGGGATTTGAACTTGGTTCTGGCATCTTTAATTCTTCCCCTTCGAGCCGGCAGCTTCATGTTCTCTGAAGTTGCTTTCTTGGAAGACACTTTTTCTGGTAGCTATAACTTCAGCGAGAAGAGTATCTGAACTCCATGCTCTGTGCAGTCGTCCTCCTTACTTAGTTTTTCACAAAGACAGGGTATCCCTCCATACTAATCCATCCTTTTTGCCTAAAATTTCTTCTCAAATTAACCTAAACCAAATTATTGATCTCCCCATTTTTTTCCCTAACTATTCAAACAGGTCGGAACAAAAGCTACATTTTTTGGATGTTCATCGCCAACTGAGATATTACTTAGACAGGACTAAACAATTCAGGAAATCTGATCAATTGTTTCTGTCATATGCGAAAGGTAAATTGGGCCTTCCAGTCACCAAAGTATCCCTTTCTAGATGGCTCACCTCTACAATTACCTTCATCTATGAGATCAGACATCAAAAACTACCCTCAAGACCTAGAGCTCATTCAACTAGGGCATTAGCTACAGCCGTAGCTTTTCAGGACAGGTTGCCAATAGATTCAATTTGTGCAGCGGCCACCTGGGCTTCTCCTCATACATTCATTTCACATTACAAATTGGACATGGTTTCCAGAAGCCGTGCCAAATTTGGTTCCACTGTTCTCAAGAGTCTGTTCCGATAGGCCACCCGGGATAAGGTGGTAGGGACGCGGTCCCATCCAGCAAGAATGAAGGCGAGATTGACAACTTAACATTAAGAAGTTATGTACCTACCATAACGTTCCATGTTAGTTGTCTTCTTCTCGCCTTCTTTCTTGCGTCCCACCCTCCTTCCCCCAAGCCTGGACAGACCAACCGGAATTCTTTTTGTGTTTTCTTCCGAAAGTTGTCATTCCCACACGTTCTCCCACCTCTTCTATCTTTACTGAGGTCTGCCTTTCCTTTACGCAGATTGTTTGAGGTGGGTTTCCCAACTCCATTCTATGGGGACTAGGATTACTTGGTATAGCTATCAAACGAGATCTGAGTAGTTACCGCCTAGCATTGTGGGATATAGGGAAGCCTCGAGCCGGTGGAATTAGCTCTCGAGCTTTAGTATTGGCCGAGTCGGAGCCGAGGATCGGCTCCGAACCCATCCAGCAAGAAAGAAGGTGAGAAGAAGACAACTAACATGGAACATTATGGTAGGTACATAACTTCTTATTAATTTGCATGTTCCAAAGCCAAGAATAAGCACTGCCACCACTGGCACTGGTCCACGTCATGTCATCAAAAGAACAGTTCATTGGACAGCATTTTGTCAAACATGCCATTGGTTGAACTGTTCTTACTGAGATCACATTACAGTAGGGATCGGGTAATTGCCCTTTCCCCACTGTAGTGCAATCTCGGAGATGGTATATATAATTAGTGGTGGATGTGGAGGGCACAGCCACCACATGAGGGAGTTCACTGAACGTCATTTTCAATTAAATGCCATTCGTTGAAGTGACGGTTCAATGGTATGATATAGTCCCACTTGCACTTCATTCTGTTAGCAAGACCCAGCCTGTTCAGACAGTATAAAGTAAAGTCTGTCATTTATCTTCCTTTCACATTTAAAAGAACATCATCATCTGTTATGGGGCCACTTGCTCTTAAGCCCTCTTAACGTTTTAAAGTCCTACATTTTGAACACTGCCTCCTTGTCTCAAAAAATGTATTAGTGGCTACCATCTGATCTGCAAATCAGGTTGTCCTTACACATAGGTGGCTTTTATTCACAGTTGCTTTGGGGAAGACAACATCAGAAAGGTTGAACCAGCCATCTAGAGTAGCAGATATTGTTTCCATGCAGAAAAGCAAGCATCAGATGTGGTTCCGTTATGATACAGTAGCACCATCAAGAGGATGGTGGGTAGAGCCAAGCCCCTCAGTCTGTATCTCCTCAAGATCACAGGCACAGGAGTGGACATCCAGCAACCCCAGTCTCATCTATTTGGATGACTCTTCTTCAGTAAATAGTCTGTCCCATAATGGAGAAATATCACCTGAGACAAATTTGTAAGTGAGATTTAGCAGGAGGATCTGAAAAGAAAAGGTCCATCTTCAGTAATAACAGGACTAAGACCATCAGACATTAGGAACTTTTGTCAGATAAAACACTACTAGACTGAACCTTCTCTCTGTCCCACCATGCACCACTGTACTTAACAGATTTTCATTGCCATGCTTCAGACATCTAAATGGTGCCATGCTGCCAATAGTACTTTAAAGACATTTTTTTTTCAAGGCTGTGAATACTGTCTTATCATTTAACTGTTTGCTTTCTTTGATTTGTTTCATCTGAATTTTTTTTCCCTATCTCAAATTTTTTATCCCATTTATGAGCCTTGTCTTGTTAGCTTTGCACTGTTTTTTTCCTGGTTCTGATATTAAAAAATATGTGTGTATGTGTGTGTGAAACATTCCTTTCTTTCCTTCCAGTTTAGTGTTTATTGGATGGCTATTTGCTTACTAAATTTGACTATAACTTCAGTAAGAGGACAATTCCTTCCCAAAATTGCCATTAGGTTTGTGTGCTTTGCCTTGAAGAACAAAGTAACATCTGCAAGCACCATATCTGTAGATAGTTTACCTAGTGTGTGATAAAAAAATAGATAAAGCCAGTTGAAACTTCATTCATTTGACTCTCGTGTTTCAAACATAGTCAGATTTATCTCAGATTTACATTTCTTCGGCATCAGGGCGTACCACCTTATTAAGACTGAAGCCCAGAGAGCTTCTCCTCCAGTTAAGAGAAACTAAAAGCTTCTAGAAAGAATAGCTTCTGCTCCATTTAAGCAATAGCATACACTGCACAAATGCCACAAGATTTCCCTTTCTTTCTCCTCTTCAGTTTTGAGATCATGCAGAAAGGCTTGGAGGCCACCATCAAACAGATACCAGTCAGAATTTCAAAGAAATTTTTTTCTCCGCTTTCACAGTCTTCAAATTTTCAGAACATGTCTAATTTATCTGACATTGACCCTAAGAAGAAGTTTACACTGATTTTGTAGTGTAAATTAATGCTAAGAGCAACTTCAGCCCTTGTCATTCAGGATTTGGCAGCAGCTGTTATCAGTGGTAACTCAATATTGTGTGCGGTTCATTTCCTGTCCTGCTTTGGTGGATACATGGAACTCACCTCAGTTTTTTTCTTCCAAATCCGGGAGACTTTGATTACTTTCACTGACCCTGTCTCTTGGTATTAGTCCTAAGGGTGCTGGTCTCAGCCCATACAGTGTTCGAGTTAATATAAGATCCTGTAATCTCACCACTGGTGGCTATTTTCTAGACGGTCACCAATACAGCTTGGAAAAGCCTTTATATGGTATCATCACTACAAAAGAAAATAGACTTTACCCTCTGGCCTCCCAAGAAGTTGAGTATTCTAGTGAAATACAAGCAGACCATGCACATTAGTCTCAGCAGCTGCTCTCAAAAGGACTCTGGCCACAAAACTGAGAGACGTGGGTTATCACGGGAAGTGAGTATACATGTTCTCCACATTTTCTGTAACAGAACATAATTGTATAGTCTACATAGTGGATTTCCAGTGGGATATCTAAGATGCAGTGCATTATCCAGCAGCATAGTTGACAGATGAGCACACTTCTTTAGTCTTGTTACCTAACACCTGTTTGCTGTCTTACTTTCATTCAACCCCATCACTAGATCATGCCTACCCACAGCAGTCAGTCTGCCTTTAGTCCATTGTTGTACCTAATTCACGAGATTAAACCTACCATTATACCAGCAATCAGCCTGCATTTAGTCCATTGTTGTACTTAATCTTAATCTTCTGTCACTTGAACTACAGTTTGACTTTTCAACCAGTATCTCAGCCTACCTATCTGGCTGCAGTTATGGAGCTGCACACTATTTAATATTTTCCTTGGTCAGCCTAATCTCCGTAGGCATCCTGAGACAGTATAACAACAGCCTTGTTCTTACTGATAATCCACTATTATTACCTAACATAAAATCCATATGTGAGTAATGCACTGAAGTATGCAAACTGGAGGCAAATCTTGCAGAACTGGTCATTAAATGCAAACCCACATATGCTGAGGTACTCAAAAACAGCAACAAAAAAATCATATCCAAGTCATCCAAGAATTGTGATAGAGCACCACTGTTACACTTCAGATAAGTTCACTACTCATAGGTACACCAGCATCCATGCCTGCTACCATCACAAAGTTACATACTGTTACTGGTACCACCAAGCTAAAAAGGCAATGCCCTTATGGCATTCAGAACCTACAGCTAAAATAGATAATAATGCCAGAAATATACTAGTTATTGATGAGCTCGTTGTCAGGCATACAAACTTTACACTCCCCTTACTGGAAAAGGACAACATGATTGTTATTTGTCTCTCAGGCACAAGGAACAAAGGCATCATCAGGTCCAGAAGTGTCTCGGATATGATTATGACATTGGAATTCCTCTTTTTGGAGAGAATGTTCTCAGTAGGCCCATCTAGGAGGAGATGCAGAGAAACATGGGGTAACATTCAGTATATGTTCTTAATAAGGGGAAATCCCTTATATTAAGACATAATCTACCCTCACTTAGAATGATGCCTAAATACAAATAGGTTCATAGGTGTTTACTAGGGAGAACCTCATTGCTTTAGAAATGTACTGCCAAGTCTGTTTCAGTCCTTGTGTGTCACAGTAAATAGTGAATTCTCTATTGATGTTCATGCAACTGATCACTTTTACTAGCTTAAGGCTGGACTCTGGCTTGCAGATCCTTTCTCCCACCAGACAAACTATCTTTACTTTGAATGATGTCAAATAGTGGTTGAAAAGGGTCTCTGGCCAATCCATCTACCTGGTTATCCAGCAGTTTTCACACCTGGGCCTTTCCACCATTATTATTTCCAGTGTCCTAGACCAAATAGTTATTCTGTCTACTAGAGGTCCAAGTCTATTAGACCTAGTTTTAACTAACTCCCCTGCCTTTTGCTTAGTCCAATAACTATTCCTTTCTCTTCCCTAGTTACCATTTAGCCATCACCTCCTGCCTCAGGACCAGCTTCCATAGTCTGATAATCCAGCTGCATTCAAAGGCCTCAGCAAAATTAACTTATTAGATTTTATTGACACTTTGAAAAAACACAAATGGTCCAGTTACCCCAAATTCCTCATCACTGTTAAACCAGCCCTAATAAGGAGTGTTATGACAAATGAATCACTGTATTAAGAAAACAATCCCCTCCCATAATACTCAAAATAAACAAATATAGGGTGGGAGAGTAAAATCAACAAATTACACAAGAAGTATAAGCTGATAGCTTGATATAAATATTGCCCCTTCCAAGCAAAACTTTAACCAAGCTAACGAGGAACTCAATACTGTGAATACCATGAGAAGCACCAAGGTTTCAAGTGTGCACAATGTGGCAACCAGCAATGCAACTATAAGGCCTTCTTAGTTACATTCATAAAATTCACAGTAATATCCTGCCTTGTTCTGAGATTACAGCAAATTGTATTACACACACACCGACCCAGAATCTATAGCTCAAATTCTTACTAATAAAGTCAACTCCAATTTCACACCACCTACTATAAATTCATTCATCCACTACCTGCTCAGGCCACCCCACCCCACCCCCATTATCAACACTTACCAATTTTCAACCACCTTGTCCAAAATAAAAAAAAAATAAAAATACCATGTCTTAGAAGTAGTCAACAATACCAGCTGCTTATTGCAAAGGATAGAGCACCAACTAGCCAAGGCTCTCCTGATCATCTTGAATAAATGTCTCTTTACAGCATATATATACCTGATGAATGTAAAAGTGCCATAGTCATTCCTTTCATAACAGTGGCCCTTCCCCTGACCAGGTAAATATTGGTCCATTGGTCTCACAAGCCTTACCTGCAGCACCATACAATGTATTATTGTTGAACTAATCATTAAGAACATACAAGATCTGAAGAATGTAGACCCTTCTTAGTTCAACTTTATCAAGGACAGATCATGTTTTTTTTTCAAATGTTGTTAGGTTCTTCAAAAAAGTCACCAAAGTCCTAGATGAAGAACTTCTTGTCCACCCTGCTTATTTGGATTTAGACAAAGCATTTGACACAATAACCCAATCATAGATTATAAAGAAGCTAATCCAAGTAAAAGTCAATGACTTTCCAGGCTATCAAATGGAACATGCTCAGAATAAATTCCATCTTTTCCAAAATGTAAAATGCAACTGCAACTAACAATATCTCTGAAGGTTCAGCCCTATGCCCAGCTCTTTTTAGAATACAGTTCTCTGAAATACAAGCAAATGCTAATAACCTTTGTCTAACTAAATTCACAGATGACTATAAGCCAGATATCTTCCTAAAGTCCCAGTCAGATTCACTAATACTCCATCAAGGTCTTGATCACATTAATAACTGGTCCTCTAGTCATGATCTTGCCCTACATGCAAACAACAGCAGTATAATCACCTTTTGTAAAATTAGTGCTCCTGCAGAAGTATCTGGAATTTAGGAATTTACATTTATATATATATGTGTGTATGTATTTATGTATTTGTTTATTTATTGTTGACCAGGGAAAGTGGACTAATCCATAAAAGATTCTCTTCAGCCACAACCCAGGCATAATACCATGCAAGATAGAGAACATAATGAACAAAAACAATATCATACCTTTGCCATCATGAAGTATAAGTGGTGAAGCATTGAGTATTTTACACAAGGAACTGCATGTATTCAACAGTGTGCAGAACTGGTGGTAAGTGGCACAGCCTTTACTGACCAGGGTGTCATAGCAAATTTACTGGATGAATAATTTAACTCTAACTTCACCCCCCACTAGCCCCATGAAATAGCTTCTATCACCCCCCCCCCCAACTATCAACAGGGAGCAAGTCCTGGTGGCGCTCACTATGGCCAAAAATACTGCTTCAGTGGGCCCCAACAACATCCCCATTTGCTTTCTAAATAACCTAAAACAATTCCTAGCAGGACCGCTTGTGGCACTGTTGAACTACAGTATCAAAATAGGTTACATGCCAGGTGAATGAGGGCTGCAACAGTCATCACTCTTCATCAAGGCAGACCATCAACTAACCCCAGGAACTACAAACCCATGAGTCTGACAAGTCTGATACACAAAGCCATGGAATGAATTATCATGGAAATGATCAACAAAGACATTGGCAACCTACAGACACTGGACCCATACCAGTTTGGCTTTGTTAAGGGAAAGTCCTGCCTACTCAACCTACTAGACTTATTCTAGAGGGTAAATAAGGCTATTGATAAGAGGTAAACAGAGCACACCACCTACCTTGACTTGGCCAAGATGATCGATACAATACCCCTCTCATGTATTGTTGATAAACTGTATAAAATAGGCATGCATCAACATAACTCACTGGATTTCTGGCTGGCTTCCAAATAGGACCCAAGAGGTTGGAATCGGTAAAATCACCTCCACCAGGAGACCAGTCACCAGTGGAGTACCCCAGAGCTTTGTCTTGGGGCCCCCCCTGTTTGGCATCTACTTCTCAGAAGTAAAGGCTAATGTCAAAGACATCTGACTCACCAAGTTTGCAGATGACTGTAAATTGGGAGCTATCATAGATTCTCCCCACAACGGCAACATCCTGCAAGAGGGTCTAATACAAAGAAATGACTGTTGTCAAAGCCATGGATTAAAACTCAATGCAAAGAAATGTATTGTAGTGCCATTTGGGAAAATGTCCACCCAGTATATTAATTCATTGCTAAAACAACTCTAAGAGTTGATCTGAAAGACATGGACCTTGAAACATATATGGAGACAGTAATCTAGCATTTAACCAACACGTAGCCAAGATATTAAGAAAATCCTTCTATGTTGCCCATCTCATAAACAAGGGTATGGCATCCAGGTCAAAGGAAGTTATAGCAGCACTCTACTCAGCCCTTATCATACCCAACATTGAGTACAATACCCCCTTTGTCAAGTAACCTAAATAGGCATTTAAAACATTTGGAACACCCTCAAAGGTTCCTTACCAAGAGAATACAGGGTATAAATACTCTGTCCTACATAGATCAATGTAAGGCTCTATCTCTGTACTGTCTCCTACAGATTACCGAGGGGTGATCTGTACCTAACATATATGGCATCTACAGATCCAGCTCTGATGGATCTCTTGCACATCCTCAAAACAAAGAGCACCAGAAACACTAGATCCAAGGACCTGAACTCCCTGTCTATGTGAAGCAGAATTCATACCTGACCCTATTCAAACAAAACCTTAATCATTGGATGGGAAATTGCAAATTTACCCCTGGTCTGTGCCCCATGTCTCAGATGCATAGAGGTCATTAAGTAAATTAATCCCCAACTGACATACCCTCTCCATAACCCTTAGCTACCTCTTTACTAACATTCCCCACCATATAGGAGTCTAAGGAACTCTGGGACAAAACTGGGTTGGGTTGCACAGCTAGGCAAAGACCCTGGTGGTTGTTAACCTAGTTTAAATCTATGAATCTATAAATGTAACATACAGGCATTGAGGAAATTATGCATGAAGATGCTTAATTATTACAAATGCACATTTATAATAATGTGTGACAGCATTTTCTGTGGAGGAGTTGTATAAGGTTCAAATAGAAGTAGATGCAGAGGAGACATAGACCATGAGCTGTCCTCAAATCAGCACATCTCCATTATTGACAGTAAATTATACCATGACCCCCCATTAATATTCCAAAACGTGTGCGCTGATTGGCCAGCGTGCACGTTGTAAATCGACTTATACTAATGGAAAAAGGTCCGGTCGCCCGGACTTTTTCCATTAGTATAAGTCTCTTTTAAAACACTGTCTCGCTATGTTAAAAGAGTTTAACATAGCGACACTGGTTTAAAAAAAGCAATGGAGATCTCTGTTGCTTTTTTTAAAGCTGTCTCGTTATGCTAAACTCCTTTAACATAGCGACACAGTGTGTAAAAAGCAACGGAGATCTTGCTTTCTCCGTTGCTTTTTTTTTTAAACCTGTCTCGCTGTGTTAAATGGGTTTAACATAGCGAGACAGGTTTTTAAAAAAAAGCAATGGAGAAAGCAAGATCTCCATTGCTTTTTACTGTTTCGCTATGTTAAATGGGTTTAACATAGCGAGACAGCTTTAAAATAAGCAACGGACATCTCCGTTGCTTATTTTAAAGCTGTCTCGCTATGTTAAACCCATTTAACATAGCGAAACAGTAAAAAGCAATGGAGATCTTGCTTTCTCCATTGCTTTTGGCCACAGCTCTGATGTACTGCGTAGGCATGCGCAGTACATCAGAACTGCTGCAGATACCAGCCAGCTGCGGAAGGGCAGCAAAGAGGCATTATACAATGCCATTATTTAAGAAAAGTAATTATTTATTTTCTTAAATAATGTCATAGTATAATAGCAATAACACGCCTGGGTGTGGGTAATGCGGGATTTACCCACGGTTGTCTTTGTCACGCCAACAGTGGGTAAATCCCGCATTACCCACACCCAGGCGTGGGTTATTGCTATATTATTCTACTTCACTCGTATCTTCTGTTATGAGTTGTTGTCCATGTCCCAGTCTGACTTAATTCCCCTTGCCTATGCCCTCATCCATTCCGTCACAGACTACAATGTTCTATTTGGCAGGTATAGCTTTAAACAACTCTTCCTGCTGGAAAGAATGTATTATTTTAAACCAAAATAATCCAAGGTTTTAATGAGCAGCAGTTATTTAGCAAGACAAAAATTCTGCCCTTATTTTCTGTAGCTTATAGTTTCCTGCAAGGTGATCTGTGCCTTGCTTTCTGAGCTATGTCAAACCCTGCCCTCTGAAAACTCTTTTTCCTTGAAAAGAACTCCTCCTCAGTTAATACCCATTTCAAATACCTACTTCTATGACAGAATATTAACTGTTCCCAGTTCAGGGATAAATTCATCACGTAATGCCTCCTTTGCCTATGGAACAAGCTTCCCATAGATATTATGCTGTGTAAAACCTTAGCAATATTCAAACTTCGGTTAGATGAATTGATGGTATCCCATAAATTTACCTCAGGAATTACTGGCTACAGTCTTTGAACTGTGTCCAACTAGGTATTATCACATACCAATCCTCCCATTTTCTAGTCTGCTTCTGTTGTCCCCTTTTCTTCAACTTCTGTTTCCCTTCCCTCTACCATAATGTCAGCTGAAAATCCTCTAGCTGTACCTCCCTAATTAACTCCACCTCCTGCCATCATTTTCAGAACTATCAGCTCACCTTTAAGAGTTGTTCTTTTCTTATATTGTTGGCTAGGCCTACAATGGTTGACATGCCTTAGTATAAACATATGAAACTATAAACCTGAGAACCTGGAAGTCTCAAATGATGCACGTTTTACTGTGCTTATACAATGCACTGTGTGGAAGCAGCCTTTTAATGGTGTATAGATGCTTATAGATTTTGCTGGAGAGTTTTATGTAGACCATGCCAACATAGATGCCCTGGTATTGGGACCACAGAGCCACACACATTACTCTGTGGGATTGACAGTCACTCTTTACTAGGGCTTTGTGTGTTTTGTTGTTACTAGACAAGTGAAATTATTGACTGCTGATGAAGGAACAAATGAGTCACAAGCCACAAGGCTATGCCCTTGGTGTCAAGCCATTGGGAGAGGGAATGCGACCAAATCCCATGATCTGACAATGGGAGCTACATCTGTGTCACCTTTAAGACTAAATATCAAGTGCTTAGTTAGCTCAATGTTCCCATGTTATCTTAGCCTCTCTTCATTGCCATTGATTCTCAGTGCCAAAGGCCACCTGTCCAGATCTTCTCAACTATGTATTGAAGTTGATGGTCCTTAACAATGGCTAAAGGCTATTTTGTCTTAGCTAGAGTTTTTTCTGGGGTAGATTTGTTACAATTCAAGTTATTGACTTCCTATAGGTCAGATTGTTTCCTGCTTTTCATCTTCTTTTCAGCTTTGTTGTGCTTAGTAGAGAGTTTTGCTGTCAGAGTGCTGGCTGGCTGGCTTCTCCTTCCATAGGTGCCATTTTGTATACTTGGTTATATAAAAATCTGAGGTCTATTACTTGCTGATTCTTATTATTGTTTTGTTGGTAGTTTGTGTGTGTGTGTGTGTGTGTGTGTGTGTGTGTGTGTGTGTGTGTGTGTGTGTGTGTGTGTGTGTGTGTGTGTGTGTGTGTGTGTGTGTGTGTGTGTGTGTGTGTGTGTGTGTGTGTGCGTGTGTGTGTGTGTCTCTGTGTATTTACGTACATTCATGCATACTGTTTTTTTAAGAGTTGCTATATAGCCATGGATAAACATAAACCTGGGGATTCAATATACTCTGTGTAGGCAAGTTTATGTGTTTGCTCAATGAGCAATAGTGCTAATCGCATATGCATGCCTTGCATCAAACTTACACTGACAAAAGCGAGGTTTCGTGGCCAGCAAGTGCTGCCAGCCAGGAAACCATGTAAAGCAGCACAAAGGCATATAGAATATGCAGACAAGTTTACCTACAGGCAAACTCACTCTGCTGCATTGTGCGGACAACCACAATGACCACCAGGACTAAAATTAATGCAATGAAGTAACACATTATAGAAAAGTGTACTCAGTGCAATGTACACTACAACATGTTTTTAGCATTCTGAAATAAAGGATTTGTGGTGATCATCAAGGTTACATAAAATGCAGTATAACTACACTAGTTTGGGGAAGGGTGTGTATTGAAAAGGGCCTCAGACATGAATGGTAGGAATAAAGAAAGAGGAAGAGGATGTGTGAAACATGGTAATGTACACCAGATAAGGGCATGTCAATGTATGTTCAGTAGCATAACATTAATCACATATGTACATAGCACAGTACGTACTTCGTTTCATACCTCTTGTGTGAGTATCTTTATATAATCACACATTATAGTATATTATGTGAGATGAATGGTTGTTATATAAACATCCTGACATGACCACTGGAGAGGACATTAAGCAAGAACAATATAAACAGTAGGAGTGTGGGCATATTGTGAAGATGTGCAAAATGACTTGCTTGAATATGACTGAATGTCAGAATAGCTTTCAACCAATCAGGGGCACATAGCAACAGGCTCATGGATAACATTAGACAGAAGCAGTCACAATCTTGGACAATTTTAAAATAATACCACTATTAATCTTTGACACTGACATAGAATATGTGATTGTAAGTTATTATACATGTTTTGCAGGAACACACTAGTACAACTGCAGTGATTTGTCAGTAATCTATAAGGAGAAGTCAACACACCTTCCTCAAAAGTTGAGAATTTTTTTTTTTATTACCTTTTTTCTTCCTCCCTCTAGCTTGTCCCTGGTCATCAGGATTGTGTTTCTATTAACTTTTTTCTATACTTTTTATAGTACTGTCTTTCTAAACCATTGTTGGTAGCATTTCTTTACATATTGTCATGTTTTGAGTAGTCTTTTCTACCATAGTTGGAAGTTTTTCCTTTCCTTCTCTTATTTAAAAAATGTCTTGTTTAATCTGTTGTTTTCTTTTTTCTATACAATGTCAGACAAACCCACAGGTTTTAAAAAAATGCATTTCTTGTGGGCATAAGATCCCAAATTTGGATACCCACAATGAGTGTGTTTATTGCCTAGGAGCAGGGCACTTGGATACATCATGCAGTATATGCATGAAGTGACAAACTGCTTTTACTTCCACTGTTAAATATGCATATAAGTTACAAATTGTTTTTGATTTTTGTTAATGAACTATGTATAAAGTACAGACTATGACTGTACTATAAAACTGTGATTTGTATTGTAACACTGGATTAGGAGCTTTTTTCCCTGGGTCTCCATTGAAAATGGGCTCATTTTTGGCCCAATGGACTTTCCCGGTAAACAAATGGCAAATAAATAAATAAATATGCTCCATATTTAATTTGAGAGTCCTGACAGAAGGAAGAAATAAACTTATTTTAAGGGGTCTTCTTCCCTCTTCTTCCACTCCAGGGGCGCAAACCCCCTTTAAGCATAGTTAGTCTGCTGCTTTGGAACACTGAAAGCATTCTCCCTCAAAGTCCCCAGATCTTTGTTGAAGCCACCTAAAAAGACTAAGACGATCTCAGATCCAACCCCTCTGGATCTGAAAACTTTTCAGCTTTCAGATCCGAAGCCTTTGGATCCTAAGGCTTCAGTTCCTATAGTTATCATGATCAGTCCAACAGCTTGCCCTCAGAGCCTAAGTCCTTAGATACAAAGGTGGGTACTTTTTTTCTGAGTATTACCCTTGAATACGTTATGAAACTAATTTCACCTACCATGCCTCCTCAGCTTCTCCAGACACCACAGAAGCATTTCAGGACCCATTCCACATCTTCCTCTAGGTCCTCTAGAAGCTTGTCAGATGCAGATGTGGATAGGATGATGCAAACGTTTCTCAGAGCTCAAATTTAGATGGGAGCCTTACAAGCTCCATCCCCTATTGGATTTGCGAGTATGCCTATTACATCTAAGACTATTATTTCTCCTTCTCCAATCCATCCAGTGGTCTCAGACCCCAAGGATCCAAGATCCCCAAGAGGCTTGGCATTGGATCCAAGGAAAGTTTCTTCCTCTGCTCAGGTTTCTCTAATTGGTTCTGTCCCAGTTCCCTCGGATCAGAATGGGTCTTGGAGCTGAAGAGTCGGTGTTGAATCCATCCCTTCCTCTCAAAGCTTTGGCCCTGGACATTTCAGATTCAATTCTCCCCTCAAGACTTGGATCTGGGGGAGCACAGACCTGCATTATTCTGAAGCTTCGGCTCCAAGGGGGCAAGTGGGGGTTTCTCCTGGTCCCTTGGCCTTTCAGATGATGGAAAGGCTTTTGCACTCCAGAGAGAACTGGTATCTCATTTTTTGGATCCTACCCCTTTACTCTCATCAGGTCCGAACTGTGATTGGTCAGACCAATTCCAAAAGGACAGCCACTTCCAAGGAGTCTCCATCCAGTTCCAGTAGAGGAACTTCACCTGTCTTCCAACACCTCTCCAGAACAACCTAGAGAAGATCTGCCCTGCAAAAGGACATGTAAGAGGAGACCCATAGACTCCCCCATGGAGTCTCACATGGAAGGCACAGATTTTGATGAAGGAGAGGGATCCTTAAGATTACCACCAGATGACATATCCTTTGGAGATACTCTACAGACCCTGAAGCAGGAGGGAGGTGGCCATTCCAAACCCTCTCTCCCAAAGAATCAGTGTTATTGTAGGCTTTTTATTCTAGCCCATGTATGTCTTCGTTAACTTCCCTAGCAGATGAACTTGTTGATATGGTTTCCCACCAGGCATGTAAGGAGACAGATTCTATTGAGCCCATCCCCAAGTGCCCTGACAAGTTTTGGGCCACAACTGCAGACAGACCCCATTGGAGCATAGGAACCCTGGTTGATGCTATGGTGGTAGTGGCAGCTACTAAGAAAGAGCTAGCAGAACAGACCTCTTCTGTTCATTCACCTAAGAGGGAGTCCAGGGCATTGGACAGATTTGGAAAAGGGTGTTCGCCTCAGCTACTTTCACTCTGAGGTCCCTTAATTATCTGGTGCACTTTACTAGGTTCCATAGAGATTTGACTAAAGGACTATCAAATACTCTCTCAGAGTCCATCTCTGCTGAGGATTTCAAAAGGACTTCCTGTCAACTGGCCACTCTTTTATCTATTTCAAATGCTTCAATGAGGTTAATCTCTCACACAGCTAAAAGGACCTCATGAGCAGCTGGTTCAGTCATCGCCTTAAGGAGACATGCGTAGATGTGACTATGCGACTTTAAGATGCCCTTTGTTAATACCCCTTTTGATGGCACTTCCTTGTTTGGGCCATCAGGGAAAGAGACGCTTACCTGTGGTGAACAAGAAGGAAGGACCTTGTCTGTCATAGGGATCAAGTTTTCTATGCCTCAGTGGATCTTATCTAGGAACCAGAGAGGTGGTAAGAAAATGTGGTTCTATAAATCTCAAGGACCTTTCCAGAATTTGCATGGAGAAAATTACTCCAGAGGCAGAGGGGGAAATTTTAATGGCAGACATGGCCCTAGAGGCAGAGGCTTGCAGAACCAGGGCTTTGGAGATTCTTTTTTCAGACAGGTCCTATCAGCGCTCTTGAAGTGCTAACCAACTATGGAGGCAGATGGGAGTTGTTTCTCTTTGCACCTAGATAAACATTACAAAAGATTTATGGGTGCTAAGAATAACATGCAGAGATTACCACATACCATTTCCCTTCTTTCACATTGTCAAAGGAAGACATTTTCTCAATGTTTCACCCATCAGAGGAAGGCTGCAGCACAAGAAATACAAAAGCTACTAGAAAAAAAGAGCTATCCAGAAGGTCCCACCTGACCAGACAGGTTTCAGAACTTATTCCCAATTCTTTTTAGTGCCAAAGAAAACATGGTACTCCAGACCCATTTTGGATCTAAGTAATATGAACCAGTATATAAAGAAAGCAGTGTTCTGAATGGTCATGGTTTAGTCCATCCTGATCTTCCTGCACAAGGATGATTGGATGTGCTTTGTAGATCTTCAGGACGTATTCTATCACATCAAAATAGACATGATCCAAAAGGCATCTCTGTTTTCGGCTGGGAGCCAGTCATTACCAATTCAGAGGACTGTCCTTTGGACTCACCACAGCCCCCAGAGTGTTTACCAAATGCATGGCAGTAGTTGCAACTCACTTGAGACTGAAGGGATTACAGGTGTTTCCATATCTGGATGACTGGCTCCTCACTGCCCCCTCTAAACATCAACTGCAACATGTCAGGGACAATTTGCTCCAGATTTGCAACTCTTTGGGCATTACAGTAAATCTTCTCAAAATCAAAACTAGCACCACTTCAGAGCCTGGAGTTCATAGGAACAATATTGGATACAGCAAAACAGATAGCATATATACCCCTTCACCAAGGTACTTCCATCAGAAGCCAGGTTCAAGCTATCCTTTCTCATCCATCTCCTCCAGCAGGGTTACTTCTGTAAGCACTTGGATCAATGTTTGCTGCCATAGTACTACTCTTTACTCTTGCACAATTTTTTTATGCAAGTCCTCCAATGGACTCTAGCTCTACAGTGTTCCATTCTATATCAACCCCTGTCTTTTCAAGTAAAACTCACCTCAATTTTCAGGCAACACATTCATTGGTAGATAGAATCTGATGATGTTTTCTGGGCAGACCCTTTGTTCTACCAAACCCACTAGCTACAGTGACCACAGATGTTTCTCAACTGGGGTGGGGCATTTCTTAGGAAGAGCTGTCCAAGACCTGTGGTACCCCCAAGAGACCAACTTGCATATCAGTGTCCTAGAAATGAGAGCAGTCCTTTTAGTGCTGCAGGCATTTCAAGATGCTTTTCCCTTGGAGACTATTGCAGTTCAGACTGACAACATGTCTGTAGTCTGGTGCATTAACAAACAAAAAACTTGATCATATCCCCTTTGCAGAGAGGCCATGAGGGTTTTTGAATGGGCAATCTCATCAGACCTCTTTCTAATTGTGATGCACATTCTGGGGAAAACCAATGTGCTTGTGGACAAACTAAGCAGATCCATTCTGATGCCTCATGAGTGGTCTTTCAATCAGTTGGTAGCAAATCTGATCTTCAGGCATTGGGTCCAACAAGTGCAGCAAGTATTTCACTCTGATCCCCCCACAGGGGGAGTCACCGAGAGATGCTCTTCTTCACGCTTGGCCTTTGGATCTCCTTTATGCCAATCCTCCTTTTCCCCTGATTCAGAAAGCAATCAGACTGAAGAGCTCAGTAATCCCCTGCCCTCTTCTGGCATTGGCTGGTGTGGTTCCCCTTTCTACGGTCTCATTTTGTTATCCCCCATGCATACTGGAGTCTACTCGGGATCTCCTCCCTCACCTGTTGGGGATTCAACACCCCAACATTCAGGCCCTCAAGCTGACCACATGGATTCTCTGCTACCATTAATAGTTAGACAGTCCAGGCTCTCTTTCCCAGTTTGTGACATTATTTTGGCATCTCAAAAGGATTCTACCAAAAAAGTTTATAAAAGTAAATGAAAAGGTTCTCTGTTTGGGCATCAGATAAGGAGATTGATCCTTTTTGTGCACAAAGTTCAGCTATTCATTTTTTTTACAGCTCTTCAAAGATGGGGCTAGTTTCTATACAGTTAAACTTCATTTGGAAGCAATAAATATTTTTCCTTGGCTTTCCCTAGATTGTGTAACGCTTTTATGAAAGGCATTTTTCTTCTGAGACCTCCAATAAATAATCTCTCACTGCCTTGGGATATTATTGCAGTACTTGAATGTTTAACTCAAAAACCCTTTGAACAGTCACACAAATCTGATCTAAAATTTCTGTCATGGAAAATGGTTTTCTTGGTAGCTATAACTTCAGCAAAAAGAATATCTGGACTTCAGGCTCTTGCAGTAAAAACTCCTTACATTGTTTTTCAGAAAAATGGGGTTTCTCTGTGGCCTAACCCTTATTTTTTTTTTACATATGGTAGCTTCTGAAAATAACATCAACCAATCCATTCATTTGTCAGTTTTCGTCCCAAATTTTGCCAGTAAAGGAGAGTACATGCTACACCATCATGATGTGCACAGACAAGTACGTTTTTACCTTCACAGGACAATACAGCTTAGAAAGTCAGACCAGCTTTTTGTATCTTTCTCTCCAATCACCTAGGCCAACCAGTTTATAAAGTTACCCTAGTTAAATGGATTACAGACTGTATCTCCTGGATTTATTCTCAAAAGGGTATGACTTTACCAAAGCCTCGCCAAGCTCACTCAGCTAGATCCATGGCTACTTCATCTGCCTTTTGGTCAAGAACATCTATTGATGACATTTGTGCAGAGCTACATGGTCTAAGACTCATACCTTTGTTTCACATTACAAATTGGACATCATATCTAGAAAAAGACCTTCCTTTGGTTTGGCAGTACTCCAGAATATCCTTCCATGAGGGCTGCCCAAGGTCAACATACTAGCTGTGGACTCTGTTTCATGAGTGAGAAAGAATCAAAAGGACAATATTAAATTTATAAGTTACGTACTCACCATAACTAGGCACCTGTGTTGTCCATTTCAATTCTTCCTCAACTCTCCTCCCATCCACCCCCATCTGAAAGGAACTATTGGAATGTGTTTGAAACCTACAGTTCCAGGTTTGAGCCCTGTATTTTCTATCTAGCTATATCTTTCTCCTTTATTATTTGGAAATAGAGAAACAAACTTGATCTAAAGCAATAGGTATGAAGTAGGGCATTATGGGTAGAGGGTGGAGCTTGAGAGATGGATCCGAAGTCTGAAGTTTGCGGCCGAGTCGGATCCAAGGATCGGATCCATAACCCATAAGTGAGGAAGAATGAAAATTGACAACACAGTAGTTATGATGAGTACATAACTTATAATTCCCCACACACAGCTGTGTATTACATGCATCTGCATTGTTTGCAGCATCTGCAATTAATGTGTGAATTCAGAGGTGATCCATTATAATGACAGGTACAGCACTATGTGAGACTGATGGAAATGCATCAGTTATGCCCATGTGCACAGAAACTATATCACTGCAAAGTCTAGTATCAATGAGTGAAGAAGCTGTCACTGTGATATAGTTCACATACCAAACAATACATGGAGTACACTTTCTATCAGCACATGTCAAACCCAAGACGTGTGCCACGCAATCACCGTCACCCTGACATTGCCATGGAAAATTTTATACTACCATGAAATCCTGACATGTATGCATATGTGTTCATGCAAACTCTCCACTTGTCATACTGATATGATGTACTGGTACATCCGTGATGCTGTACAGTTACACTGTAGCT
Organism: Protopterus annectens; assembly: GCF_019279795.1. NCBI lineage: Eukaryota > Metazoa > Chordata > Ceratodontiformes > Protopteridae > Protopterus > Protopterus annectens. The sequence goes on from NC_056731.1 coordinate 307,359,481, forward strand.
GTACCTAAGATACAACTGAACTTCATAGGTTTATAGGTGCATAAGAGAGTACTAAGCTAAAGTTCCATGATCCCATTAAAGCCTATCCATATTTAACATGAGCTGCACAATTTTCAATAGCTACGTGGACAGTTTTCACACAGGTATGTGCCTATGCTATGTTATCTAATACCAACTGCCTCTGTCCATGAGGGACATGGGCACAGCAACAGGAGTACAACTATGATTAACCACCCATTGATCTAGGTTGTACTTGAAGAGGGTCAGGAAAGGCCTTTGTTTTACATGAATAGCAAGCATGTTTCAGAGAAGGGGTAGTGTCTGAGAGATATATCTATCTCTCCAACATGATTTATTATGTCAGAGGCAAGATTAATATCCTTGGAATGAGTGACCCTTGTACAGTTTGCATTTACAATGTGTAACATTTCCATCAGGGGCCAGATTGGAGGGTGCCCTTTAGGCCAAACACAGATCAACCCTTAGTAGTTTGTTGGGGATATAATACAATGATAGGGCTTTCAACCTTTCTGCACATACTTTGGTGTTTACACTATGTATCTTCACTATGGGAAAACGCTGGGGGTGCTCCACCTGTTGCAGATGTGTGGTGAGGTACATGCAAAATAGTGCATTGTATTCAATTATTGGTGTGATGAGGCCTGAGCACAATGTGCCACATACAAAGGATTTGTCACCACTGTGGGCATATGGTGGTAGATGTTCCAGTTACTATGCAACTGAGTGCCCAAATCATGTACCACTGAGTGTACTGATATGGGTGTGCTGTCTATATTGTAATTAGCTTGCATATTTGCTTTCCAAAGGGGACTAAGTATGCTTTTGTGTTTATTTAGTGTGTTTCCATGGTGCTAGCACCATCATTTTTGTGCATTAACACTTTCTGCAGTATAGCAATAGTGTTTGTGGATTTAGTGATTGTCCATAATTTGCAGTCATCCACAAAGGTGGTAAGACAGAGGCTGTCTAAGTTTGTCTTGACTTCTGAGAAGTAAATACTGAACAGGAAAGGGCCTAGTACAGAAACTTATGGTAAGGCCCTAGTCACTGGCCTCTTTCTTTAGGTGAATTGACACACTTCAACAATATGTGTCCTGTCAGTGATACATTTGGCTACCCACCTGGTGATGTAAGTGTTAAGCCCAGTTTAGACAGATGTTATGTGATCCTACCTCGCCTACATTCTGACTGATGGGTTCGGAGCCGATCCCTCGGCTCCGACTCGGCACGCTTATGCCAAAGAGCGAAGTCTCTAATTGGCTGAGCTTACTATATCCCAGGATGCACCCCTACCAGTCCCCCAGATCTCGTTTGCCGCTAACTAGCGAAGACGTGGTCTCGAGCTGGCTGAGCTAAGTAGTGGTTTTTTTCACTAACTTTCTGTCAGAATTTTGCTAATTTCTAAACAAAAGCTGTTTTAACGGCTACTCTGTTGCTGTGTGTGTGTTTGACAATTTTTCTGTGGAAATTTTGTGTGTGATTGATACTTGTTCTGGTTACAGGCTCCCTTGGTCTATAGGGCCTTTCCTACAGGTTAATCCCTTTAAAAACAACCTTAGGGTTTCTTTATTTCTTATTTCCTTATACGGTTGTTTACTGTTGTTCAATTTGGTTTTGTTGTGAACGGCAAATTAATCTTGACTAAGAATAAGTTTGTCTGTGAGAGAGTACTTATTTTTTGCTTATAATGTCTCAAGCACCTAGGCCTTCGGGCTTCAAGAAGTGCACTAAATGTAGCTTTAAGATGTCTATCACGGATGACCACTCTCTGTGTGTATATTGTTTGGGCGCCAAACATTTGCAGGAGTCCTGCAGCGTGTGTCACGCTTTTTCCTCGAGGGTCCTCCAAGAGAGGAAAAATAAGCTTATATTAAAAGGCCTTTTAAAACCATCTTTTGAAGAAGCTTTAGCATCCTCTCCTTCTCCTGCTAAAAAGAAAAGGGCGTCGGCTCCGACCAGTCCGTCGGATCCGACCGCCAAAAGACATAGGCAGGCTTCTCCTTCGGCTCCAAGGACTTGGGCCGAGGCGAACGTCTGCCTCGATGCCACCAGTCTCGACTCCTCTGGCTTTGGAGCCGATGGCTGGGGCATCGAGGCGAGTCACCTTCGTCGGCTCCACTGGTCTCGGAGCCGATGAAGGTTGTCCGCTCAGACACTTCCTCCTCGGTGCCTAAGTCCTCCTCGGCACCGATGGAAACTAGTTTGGGTATTCCTTCGCGCCGATAGTCATCGAGTCGCCGGAGCCGGTCCCCTAGCCCCTTGGGGCGTTGGAGAGGCCATCTCGAACCCGTTCAGTATCCTCTAGGTCATCGAGGATGTCAGATTCGGACATAGACAGGGTGCTCCAAAGACTGTTCCAGTCCCCAGTCTTTCAAAATTTGTTTGGCTCCGACCCAGTTGGCTTCGGAGCCGATAGCCCATGCCCATGTCATTACCATTCCTCCTCCGACCGCTTCGGCTCCGTCGGAGCAGGTGCTGTTGGAGCCGGTGGAGATCCTAGGGTCGGCTCCGACCCTTATTCCAACCCGGCCTCGGGTCGAGTTTGGCACGCGGACTTCTTCGGCCGGACCGGGGTGACGTTTGGGACCTATGTTGTCGGTTCGAGCCTCCCTCTCGGTGCCGCTGCGGGACTTCCGTCTGCTATCATGGCTCGGGGACCGGACACTCCCAGGATTCTGGGGGTCCGGCTTTCAGAGCTATGAGGAGTGCCTTGGCCAAGTCTTCTTCGGCCATCTCTCCGGCTTTACCAGCACCTTCCCTGGGCGTGGAGACTGGGTCTTTGGCAGTTCCCCTGTCCTTAGGCAGCGGAGCCCGGGGCCTGAGGTTACCCCACTGGGGTTCCCTCCTCCTGAGGGTTCTTGAGTTGTATTCAGAGGAGGCCCCAAGGAAGAGATCGTGGAAGAGGAAGGACGTGGACTCCCAGTCTCTTACATCAGACACTGATGATGATGATGCGGAGGGGTCCCCGAAGTCGTCCTCGGATGATGTCTCATTCGCAGACATTCTAGAGATCCTCAAACAACGAGGCGGCTGGGTATCCAAACCCCCCTCTGCTGATGTGTCAGTGCTTCTCAAGGCCTTTGGGGCTCAGCCTCCGCCTCCTGGGTGTCTCCGCCTTCGACGAGCTCCTGGATTTGGTTTGTCGGAGGCGGAACATCCAGATACTGTGGAACCAGTGCCTTCGCCCTAACAAATTTTTGTCTGCCCCACCCGAGAAGGAGTTCTTGACAAAGGCGTGGCTGTAGATGCCATGGTGGTGGCATCTGCTACACAACAGGACGTGGCAGAGGCTTCAGCGTCCGTCCATCCTCCTAATAAGGAGTCTAGGAGCATGGACTGCGGGAAGCGCACCCTGACTTCAGCGGCCTTTACACTAAGGTCCCTGAATTATTTGGCACATTTTACCAGGCTACAGAGGGATCTGGTCAAGGAGCTGTCAGATTCCCTCTCGGTAACCTACCTGAGCAGCTAGCCCAGTCGGTTAGCTCTCAGTTGGCTATCCTTACCACGATTTCTAACTTCGTCCATGAGGCTCATTTCATATGCGGCGAAGGCAGAGCGGCAGGCACAGGCGTGGCTCACGGAGACAAGCCTGGCTCCGTTTGTCATTTGGAGGCCTTCAAGTCTTCCTTCGCGACGCTCCCTTTGATGGGTCCTCTTTGTTTGGACCCAAGGTTAAAGACACTCTTACCGCTGTGAGCAAGAAGGAAAAACTTTATCTGCCGTAGGTGCACGTTATTCCACTCCCTTTTGGCCTTATCCCAAGGCTAAAGGAGGAGGGAAGATGTAGTTCTGCAAATCACGTAAGTTTTTTCCTCAACAGCAGGAAGACTCCCCTTCCAGAGGCAGAGGACGGGGAAATTTTTCTGGGAGACGCCGTCCCAGAGGCGGCAGAGGGCCCCGCAATTCTGGAGACCGCGAGTCCTTTCGTGGCTCTTCAGCCTCCCACACTTCATGAGGGATTGCCCGGCTGTGCTGCTCCGGAGCCAGTCGGGTGCCATTTTGCCAAGCACCTAAAAGCCTGGGAGTCCATCACTCAGAACAGATGGGTGCTTCGGATTATTGCCGGAGGTTACACCATTCCCTTCACACACTCACCCCCACCGTCCAAAAAAATCCCGGACCCACCACCCAGTCAAAGGGAAATTGCAGCCGCAGAAGCCTCAAAGCTGCTAGAAAAAGGAGTCATCCAACCGGTCCCCACAGACCAAATTGGATCCGGAAATTACTCAAGGTTCTTTTTAGTGCCAAAAAAGACAGGGGACCTGAGACCAATATTGGATCTCAGCAAACTAAACCAATCCGTCATGAAATCCAAATTCGAATGGTCACTTTACAATCCATTCTCCCATTGTTGGAGAAGGATGTTTGGATGTGCTCCATAGATCTCAAGGACGCCTATTATCACATACCGATACATTGGGCGTCCAGGAAGTATCTGCGCTTCAGCCTGGGAGACAGTCATTTCCAATTTTGTGCACTGCCCTTTGGTCTCACCACAGCCCCCAGGGTGTTCTCCAAGTGTTTGGCAGTAGTGACTGCTCACCTGAGGAGTCTTGGATTCCAAGTGTTTCCCTATCTGGACGACTGGCTCCTGACTGCCACCACCAGGCATCTACTAATGGACAACCTCAAAGCCACCATCTCCCTGGGTACTACCCTGGGAATTACATTCAATTGGTCAAAGTCTGTCTTGCTGCCCTCTCAGCGCATAAGGTTCATAGGAGCAGAGATAGACTCAAAATTGATGCGTCTTTCTTCCTACGAAAGGATTCAGACTTTACAAGGTCAAGTTCAAGCCCTGCTTTCAAGATCCAAAGCCCCAGCCAGGATGGTCCTGCAACTTTTAGGTTTGATGTCTGCCACGGTTCTCCTAGTTCCACTGGCAAGATTGCACATGAGGATTCTTCAGTGGCTGTTATCGACTCAATGGTCCTTTCAGAATCTCCCCCTCAATCACCCCATTATGATTACAGAAACGTGCAAACGGGACCTCCTCTGGTGGCTTCAGCCGTCCAATCTGAATCAGGGAAGACCTTTGTTATCCCCTCCGGTGGCCACCCTGACGACGGATGCCTCCCAGACGGGTGGGGGGCATTGTCTGGGCAGGTTAGTTCAGGGTTCTTGGCTTCCAGGCGAAACCTTTCTCCATATCAATGTATTGGAAATGAGGGCTGTACTTCTGTCCCTACAGGCCTCCACAAGTTTCTCCCTCAAGGCATTATCGCTATCCACACAGACAACATGTCGGTGGTCTGGTATCTAAACAAACAAGGAGGGACCAGATCTTACCCCTTTGCAGAGAGGCCATGAGGGTGTGGGAATGGGCTGTAGCTACCAACCGTTTCTTGGTAGCGACCCACATTCCAGGAAATCCAATATATTGGCAGACAGATTAAGCAGGACGATTCTCTCTCCTCACGAGTGGTCCCTGAACGAGACAGTAGCAGCTCAGGTTTTCAGAAGATGGGGAACCCGTGCTGCGACCTATTTGCAACACCACAAAGCAAAGTGCAAAGGTTCTTCTCCTTGACTCCACGTCAGAGGCAGCTATGGATGCTCTAGTCCAACCTTGGCCAACAGGACTACTTTATGCCTTTCCTCCGGTTCCACTTCTCCCCAAAGTCATCCAAAAAGCTTCTCGATTGGGGTCCACAATGATACTAATTGCCCCGCACTGGCCTCGTCAGGTATGGTTTCCCTACCTGAAGAAACATGCTGTGGACAATCCTTGGTTTTTGGATCTAACTCCGGATCTGCTGATTCATCAGTCGGGACGACAACACCAGTCCCTTCACACTTTGAAATTGACAGCTTGGCTCCTCCACTTCTGACTTTAGTCAGAAATCACACCTTAGACCCGGAAGTTATTCACATTTTATCTTCGGCCCACAAACCCACCACTAAGAAATTGTACCTCAGTAAGTGGAAGAGGTTTGCTATCTGGGCTCAACTCAGGGGCTTAGACCCTATCACTGCCCCGATTCCAGAGGTTTTGAAATTTTTAACATCCTTGTTTAATCAAGGATCTTCAGTCTCTACCATTTAAGTCCAACTAGCAGCTATTTCTAAATTTCATGAATCCATGGATCCACCGTTGATGAGCAGCAGATTATACAAAACTTTCATTAAAGGTGCTGGGCTGTTAAGACCCCCAGTTTTTCATCCTGCGCCTCCGTGGGATCTTGATTTGGTACTTCGTGCCTTAACATCTTCCCCTTTTGAACCGGCTGCTACATGTGAGTTAAAATATCTGTCTTGGAAAACTGCCTTCTTAGTTGCAATTACCTCTGCAAGGAGAGTTTCAGAGCTTCAAGCCCTATCTATCAAACCACCGTACTTGATTTTTCACAAGGATAGAGTATCACTTAGGCCTAACCCATCTTTTGTCCCAAAGGTTTGTTCTAATCTCTGTCTCCAACAATCTCTAGAGTTACCAGTTTTCTTTCCAAAATTCTCCAACGAAGCGGAGTACACCCTCCATAAATTGGATGTTCACAGGCAATTGCGCTTCTATCTAGACAGGACTCAGCAATTTCGAAAGTCAGACCAGTTGTTTGTGTCCTTTTCAGACAATAAATTGGGTAAAACCATCACTAAAGCTACTATCTCCAAATGGATTAGAGATTGTATAACTCAGGCTTATTCCTCTTCAAATAAGCAACTTACAACAGCTATCAAAGCTCACTCTACCAGAGCTATGGCTACCTCTATTGCTTTTCATTCCAAGCTCGCTATTTCTGAGATTTGTGCTGCGGCTACTTGGTCCAACCCGCACACTTTTATTTCCCACTATAAATTGGATGTGGCATCTAAAGGGCGAGCATCATTTGGTTCCACGGTACTCAGGAGTGTTTTCCAGTGAGCCACCCAGGATTCAGGTGCTAGGGACGCTGTCCCATCAGTCAGAATGTAGGCGAGATAGGATCACATAACATCTTTTAGTTATGTACTCACCATAACTTCAGATGTTTGGAATCCATCTCGCCTACATTCCTAATACCCACCCTCCTTCCCCCTGCCTTGGAGATCAGAAGAGATTGAACAGTTTTGAGTTCTACTGTTTTTATCTTGTTTCATCTGACTATGTTATATAAGCAGTGCGTGCATGTGTGCATGTATGCGGACAAACTAGATCTGGGGGACTGGTAGTGGTGCATCCTGGGATATAGTAAGCTCAGCCAATTAGAGACTTCGCTCTTTGGCATAAGCGTGCCGAGTCGGAGCCGAGGGATCGGCTCCGAACCCATCAGTCAGAATGTAGGCGAGATGGATCCCAAACATCTGAAGTTATGGTGAGTACATAACTAAAAGTTTTTCTGTACTGCCTGAGTGTGAATTTGTGTCAAATGCCTTGGCCAGGTCTAGTTAGGTGGGATACACAGTCTTTTTTTCTCATTCATACCCTTGGTAACCTTCTTGAAGGAGTCAAACAGATTTAACAGACAAGATGTATCCTTAATGAATGAAAAATGGATTGGGTACACAGTTGCGAGATTACCTGTGTCCTTTTTGATAAGGTCCATGATGATTCCCTTTGATTGCCTTACAGATGAGGCAAGTCACGCTTATTTGTTTATAATACCCTCGGTAAGGTGATTGTCCCCCTTTGTACACCCTTCAGCCAGAACATAGCCTGTCTGGAGGTTATGGTTCCGTAGGGATCCATCTGTGTCTGCTAGGTCAGGTTTTTAGTTATTGAAAAGGCAACCTGGGATGTTGTCAGGGCCCATTGATGCCATGTTTTTAGCCTTAGAGAGCACTCAGACAAGCTGCTGTCTTGAGAAAATAAGCTGAGTAATGTTTGCATGTATACTTTGGGTGATTTTCAGTGTGTACAGGGGATTGAACTTTGATCCAAATCTCTCCGTTAGCAGGTTGTCTATTTCCTGTGGTTGAGTATGGGTGGTGCCATCCACAAATACCTCTGCTCTTAGTTGTGTATTCCCCTTAACATTTTGTACTTATTTAAAAAATGACTTGTGACAACACCTCCAAATACAACCTTGGGCATGCATCACATGGCACACAGAAGAAGTGTAGACACAGTCATAGAACTCTAACTATGTCATGCAATTACATCAATTGCACATCATATGAATATATGTTTTTCATTGGAAAACTGTGTGTGAGTGCCCTGATACCATATATGGACACATTACAAATGAGGCGGATGTGTTTCATGCTGAACAGTTACTGACACAAATGCTGACAGTTATGCAATGCCGCTAGGGACCATCTCAATAATCATTGTAAAAAACAACACAGTTGTGCATACAATGAATTTACCAAGGTTGAAATTGAATCTGAACTGCTTATATGTCTGTGTATGTAACGGCATTACATGTGGAGGAAACAAGACATGTTAAGTTGTCTATCTCACCTTCATTCTTGCTGGATGGGTTCGGAGCCGACCTCGGCTCCGACTCGGCCACTCTAAAAGCTCGAGAGTTGGTTCCACCGGCTCGAGGCTCCCCTTATATCCCACAATGCTAGGCGTGAGTTACCTCAGATCTCGTTTGCCGCTACAGCGATCGAGGTGTGTTTTCTACCGGCTCCAGGTTAGTGAAAGTTTAGACTAGTTTAAATTCTTTAAACTTAGGCTAGTTAGTGTAAAATTCTTTCCCACTTAGTGTAGTGGACTTGTTTATCCCTTACTATCTTTCCAGCCCCTTCCTTTTATAAAGAACACTTAGTTCTTCCCTATGGCCTTCGGGCCCTTCCTTCCCTTTCCTTAGAAGTGTGTATGTGTTTTACTTAGGGAATTTTATTACTTACCTTTAGTTTTAAATAATTCCCTTTTAATCCTATCAGTGTAATCTGTGTGTGTGTGTTTTTTGTGTGTGATTACACTTCAGGTACCTTGAGTATGTCTAAGGATACAAAGGTCTCAGGCTTCAAGAAGTGTGACTCGTGCTGTCAGAAAATGTCTCTGACAGACGGTCACACTTCTTGTGTGTACTGCCTGGGACCTTTACACCTGCAGGACTCTTGTGCTGTATGCCATGGCTTCAGCCCTAGAGTCCTGCAGGAGAGAAAAAATAAACTCATTTTGAGGGGTTTAATTAAGCCTGAAGGTTCCCTTCCTGTGTCTTCTGGGAAACTTCCTAAGGCTTCTAGGACCTCGGCTCCAGCTTCAGAGTCGAGGCCTAAGGCTTCGAAGCCTACTGCTTCATCGGCTCCGGCTGGAGCCGATGAGTCTGTCACTGCTGTTTCAGTGGTTTCCTCGGCTCCAGCCGGAGCCGAGGCATTAGAGAGTCATGGGTCGACTCCGATCATACCATCGGAGCCGACATCTAGAAAGAGATCGAGGTCACCGTCCCTTGGCTCCGTTCATTCGGCTCCAGCATCTCCCCTGCTGTCTGAACGGAGCCATAGATCTCACTCCTCCAGGTCATCGAGGCTATCAGATCACGACCTCCAGAGGGTAGTGAGTAGACTTTTGAAGTCCGAGGCACTGGCCCAAATGCTCCAGAGTCCGACTCATCAGTCGATGCCTCAGCTTGTTCCAATTAATTTTCCTCCTCCGACTCCTTTGAGCTCGGAGCCGGGGCGTCTCGGAACCAAGACTGTGGTAGCGTCGGAGCCGATACATTTGTCTTCGGCTCCGTCGTCGGATTTCTTCTTTTGAAGAATCTCTGCGCGGGCTTCCCTCGTCGGCTCCGAGGGTGAGTGGCATCGGACCCTTGTCCGACCCCTCTCCCTCTCGGTGCTTGGCGCTAGTGAGTTCGGCTCCGACATCGGCCTCGGAGCCATCTCTGTCGGTGCCGAGGGAGGTTCTCAGCTTCTCGGAGCAGGGACCTCTGGCTCTGCCTGACAGGGGTGCATTCGAGGTCATGCGGAGTGCGTTGGAACCTTGTTCGACTCCACAGTCGGCTCCGTCAGCCCCTCCCACTTGGTGCCTTTGGTTATGTCGACTCACTCCCTCATCCCGGACCGCAGAGAGCAAGCTCCTCAAGAATCCCCTGTGGGGATCTCATCCTCTTCGAGGCCTCTCCTGAATTGGCAGGAGCCCCTAGGAAGAGAAAGTGTAAGAGGAAGCACTTAGACTCACCTGAGTCTGTCACCTCTGACACAGATTTAGAGGATTCGAGGGTTCCCCGTTCCCCTTCTGAAGATGTCTCTTTCGCAGACATTCTAGAGATCCTGAAACAGAGGGAAATTGGCCAGCCCTTAACCCTTCGGAGGATGAATCTGTGTATCTTGAGGCGTTTGGCTCTCGTCCTTCCACCTCCTGGGTGTCCCCTTTGATCCCCTCATGCGGGTGGTTGGAAAGAAGGCCTGGGCGGCTCCTGATTCAGTGGACCCTACCCCAGGAGACCCTCCAAATTTATAACAGCACCAACTGACAAGCAATTTCTCACAAAAGGTGTTTCTGTGGATGCTATGGTGGAAGCTGCTGCCACCAAGAAGGAACTAGCTGATCCTTCGGTGCCTGTCCATCCACCTAACAAGGAATCCAGGTCTATGGACAGGTGGAGGCGGATGTTTTCATTAGCGACCTTTGCAATGCGTTCGCTGAACTACCTATGCCATTTTACTCGTCTTCAAAGGGACTTGATCAAGGAAGCGAGTGATATGTTGAAGGATCCTACAGCTGCGGGTTTTCAGGACAAGATGAACACTCAGCTGGCTACCCTGAACTCCATAGCTAACTCCTCCATGCGCCTCCTTTCTTATGCGGCTGATGGAGTGAGCAGGGCCGCAGGGACAGGTGTGGCCTTACGCAGGCACGCCTGGATGCGGTTATGCAACTTTGCGGACCCCTTTAAAACGTCTTTCACTAATTCCCCGTTTGATGGATCATCTCTTTTTGGTCCTCAAGTGAAAGAAACCTTGACTAGGTGCGAGACAGATGGCAAGACTCTTTCTGCCGTCGGAGTCCGTTTTTCTACTCCTTCTAGGCTTTACCCCAAAGGCCAGAAAAGTGGGAAAATGCGGTTCCATAAACAATCTCAAGGGACTTCGCCTGATGCACAAAGTCGGTTCCCCGCCAGAGGCAGAGGGGGGAACAACAATGGTAGACGTCGCCCTAGAGGCAGGGGGGGTCCGCAGAACCAGGGCAATCGTGAAATCTTCTCTGATAAGCCCTTTCAGCATCCCTGAGGTGTTGCCCGACTGCCTACCTTCGGAGGCAGTCGGGGGAAGATTGTCACTGTACCCAAAAGCCTGGCTATCCCTGACTCAAGACAAATGGGTACAGTCCATCATTTCGAGGGTTATTCCATTCCCTTCATTCGCATTCCAAACCAATCAAAAAAAATCCCTTCCAGATGTTCCACCCGCTCAAAGGGATCTTGCAGCTTTGGAAATTTCAAAGCTGCTTGCAAAACAATTCAGCCAGTTCCAGCAGACCAGCAAGGATCCGGAATTTACTCCAGGTTCTTTTTAGTTCCAAAGAAAACAGGGGACTGGAGACCAATTTTGGATCTCAGTATCTTGAACAAGTCAGTCAAGAAAACAAGATTTCGGATGGTCACGCTGCAGTCCATCCTTCCCTTTTGGGAAAGGGAAGCTGGATGTGCTCTATAGATCTTCAGGATGCGTACTATCACATAAAATGAAAAGACGCTCCAGAAGATTCCTCCGCTTCAGGCTGGGAACCAGTCATTTTCAATTCAGGGCCCTGCCCTTTGGTCTCACCACTGCCCCGGTGTTTACCAAATGCATGGCAGTGGTAGCTTCTCACCTGAGATGACAAGGATTCCAGGTGTTTCCATATTTGGACGACTGGCTCCTCACAGCTCCCACCAAGCATCTTCTTCTAATGGCCAGGGACTACACCTTTCGCACTTGTCGAAATTTAGGCATTGCAATAAATTTCGAAAAGTCTGTTTTGTCGCCTTGTCGTACTATTACCTTCATAGGCGCAAATCTAGACACAGTCAACATGTCTGCGAGACTAACAGATCAGAGAATAACAGACATACACAAAATAGTCTCGCTCCTCTTCAGCAGCAACAGAATCAAAGCCAGGCTAGTTCTGAAAGTGTTGGGGATTATGGCAGCTGCCATACCTCTGCTTCCATTAGCCAGATTCCACATGAGAATCCTTCAATGGATGCTCTTCACGCAATGGTCGTACCAGCAACTTCCAATGTCTCACACCATTATGATCACGCAAACATGCAGAAATCATCTTCTGTGGTGGATGTCTTCCCCTCAGCTCTTATTGGGAAGACCCTTTGTTCCTTCCCCTCCGGTTGCTACTCTGACAACGGACGCCTCCCTGATCGGGTGGGGGGGGCATTATCAGGGCAGAACTGTCCAGGGCACATGGCAACCGCACGAATGCCACTTGCACATAAATGTTCTAGAGATGAGAGCAGTGCTTTTAGCGTTGCAAGCCCTTCAAGACTCTCTTCCCTTGGGAACGATAGCAATCCAGACGGACAATATGTCTGTAGTGTGGTATATCAACAAACAAGGCAGAACCAGGTCCTACCCCCTGTGTCGAGAAGCACTCAGACTGTGGCAATGGGCGATTTCTTCTCAGCGTTTTCTGATAGCAATGCACATCCCCGGGAAGTCCAATCAAATCGCGGACAAGTTGAGCAGAGCTATCCTCATGCCTCACGAGTGGTCTCTGAAAGACTCTGTTGTGAGAGAAATTTTTCTCAAGTGGGGCCAGCCTTGCTGCGACCTTTTTGCTATTCCCCAAAACAGCAAGTGCAGAGATTTTTTCACCCTTTTCCCGTTACCAGGCCAACCCAGCAGAGACACTCTAGTCCAGGTTTGGCCCCGGGGACTTCTGTATGCTTTTGCCCCCTTCCCACTAATCTCTCAAGTGATACAGAAAGCTATCGCTCAGAAGGCTTCATTGATCCTCATTGCTCCGTACTGGCCTCGACAGGTTTGGTTCCCCTTTCTACATCAGTTTCTGTTGGAGCGACCTTGGCATCTGGACCTAGTTCCAGATCTTTTGATCCATCAGTCGGTCGGTCTCATCGCTCCCTTCCCTCCCTGAACCTCACTGCTTGGTTCCTCCAATTCCAACCTTAGCCAGGCTTCCTCAAATATCTCACTCTGTTAGAGATATTTTGATAGCTTCCCATAAGTCTTCCACTCGAAAGATTTATTTGAGTAAGTGGAACCGTTTAAGCCTATTGGGCTCAAGGAAGGGACATAGATCCTTTCACTGCTTCCATCCAAATGGTCCTTGATTTCCTAGCTGAACTCTTCCATGCAGGTTCATCTCCTTCTACTCTTAAAGTTCAATTGGCAGCTATTTCTAACTTTCATGTGGGCATTTCAGATTCTGCCATCATGTCCCACAAGCTTTGCAAAGCTTTTTTGAAGGGAGTTTTTCTACTCAGACCTCCGGTAAGAAATCCTCCTCCTCCTTGGGACCTAAATTTAGTTCTCAGTTTTTTAATTCTCTCTCCTTTCGAACCTGCAGCTTCCTGTTCTTTAAAATTACTATCATGGAAGACTCTCTTTCTAGTAGCTATTACTTCAGCTAGAAGAGTTTCAGAACTTCATGCACTCAGCTGCCGACCTCCTTATCTGTTGTTCCATAAGGACAGAGTATCCTTACGAACCAACCCGTCCTTTTTACCAAAAATAGCCTCCTCGGCTAACCTAAATCAAAGCATTGACCTCCCGGTGTTTTTTCCAGAATATTCTAACAGATCTGAACAAAGATTGCATTGGCTAGATGTTCATCGTCAGTTAAGGTACTATTTGGATAGAACAAAACAATTCAGAAAATCTGACCAGCTGTTCGTCTCTTATGCAGAAGGCAGAAAGGGACTTTCAGTTTCAAAGGTATCATTATCCAGATGGCTAACATCTCTGATCTCCCTTGTTTATGAAATTAGACACCAAAAGCTGCCTAGCAAACCTAAAGCCCATTCTACCAGAGCTTTGGCTACTTCTATAGCTTTCCAAGATAGACTGCCTATTGACACCATTTGTGCAGCGGCTACTTGGGCTACTCCTCACACTTTCATTTCTCATTATAAGCTGGTTTTAGCCTCTAGACATAGAGCTAACTTTGGTTCCACTGTTCTCAAGAGTCTGTTCCGTTAGGCCACCCGGGACAAGGTGCTAGGGATGCGGTCCCATCCAGCAAGAATGAAGGCGAGATAGACAACTTAACATATAGAAGTTATGTTCTTACCATAACGTTCCATGTTAGTTGTCTTCTTCTCGCCTTCTTCTTGCGTCCCACCCTCCTTCCCCCTGGCCTGGACAGACCTAGAGGAGTTTTGATTGTGACCTCTCTTTCTACCACCTCTGTACTTTAGGTATATGCTCTGCTGTGCATATTTCCTGGATCAGGATGTAGGTCACCCTTCTCTTCTCCCTTTGTTTATAGAGGTGGACTTTGTTACTAGTTATTCTATTACTATTATAGGCTGGGCCTAGCTTACAAACGAGATCAGAGGTAACTCACGCCTAGCATTGTGGGATATAAGGGGAGCCTCGAGCCGGTGGAACCAACTCTCGAGCTTTTAGAGTGGCCGAGTCGGAGCCGAGGTCGGCTCCGAACCCATCCAGCAAGAAGAAGGCGAGAAGAAGACAACTAACATGGAACGTTATGGTAAGAACATAACTTCTATATTTGTGCCCTTGTAATCAGTATGACGTTATGTTGATGTATCTCACTGAGAATTTAATGATGGTAGGTATACACATGCATGCCATACTACAAGTGTCACTGTGATGCATGAATGAGAACTGGGTAGACTGTTGGTAATCTCCACTACAAAAACACATGCCTTAGTATGGCAGCAATATACATAGCATCATTCCATGTCAGCAGTTCTTAGGAGGCATATTAATACAGCTATTATGGAAGGAACATGTAATAAAACGGCAGCAGCAGCCACCAATACATTACCTCAAATCAGAGAGTAGAATATACTGTTGTAGGGCTTCTGTACATCCACACCTCAACATAGCATGTGTGGATGACAGCAACATTGACTTGTGCAATGTTTATTGGGTCATAGAACATTAGTAGGCTAACAGCCAACATCACATAAAATTCCAGCCATTATTATGGCATATAAACACCAACTGCTACATCTATATGATAGAAGATAGTAAAGGAATGTGCGTATGTGTGTATGTGTTTGGTTGTATTATATACTGCCTTTATCCATATGTCACTTGTGCACCACTCCAAGACAGAATTACAAATTACACATCCAGTGGTCTGAAGCTGGCTTCTGGAGGGTCATGGAAGGACAATGTGTGTATGCATCTTTGACATGATGACATGCTACTGTCTTCTGCAGAAAGCATGCTGTATGGACAGAGAGAAAAAGGAGCTGTTGGATTCTTGGAGCTTTGTTAAAGGTTCATGGGAGTCAAATGAGAATAGATTCAGAAGATCATTCCATGACCATAATATACCGCCAACTACACACTGCAGTCGCCTGAGGTCAGATTTGAACATTAAACCTCTGTAGGTATGGAAGCTGGACTCCATACAATGTAAGACTAGCACCATCAAGGTGTATTTTATAGAAGCTAATTGCAACATTGTTTGTTGATAAGAAGATGTTTGGAGGAGTGTCTGACATAGGTGTGTTGTCACATCGAGGTGTAAAATTGTCTCCAGAATATTATTTGGATGAACACACACTCAAGTTGGCTGCTGTGAGATTAGAACCCATAATTATCTAGTTACTGAAGCTGGAGAACACAGCATAAGTTTGACAAAAATAGTGCCAGAGTGCACTTTATAAAGGATGACATCATCAGTGTTTGATGAGAAGAAGATGCTAGGAGAAGTGTCTCACACTCTGCTCTAAAACTGTCTCCACAATGACAGCTAACTGAACACAAGTTGACTACAGTGAGATTAGAATCCCTACCTAACTAGTTAGACAAGCTGGGTAACACAGTACTTAACACAAGAGCAAAGCTACAACTCTGACTTTTACACTGTTGCATAACATCATCACTCTATGTTTGAAAGAAAATGTTGAGAGTCCTGTATGAAATGGTCGTGTAGTCATGTACGACTGTAAAACTTTGTCCTCCATGAGGCTTGATTTGTGACAAAGAATACAGACTCCTGCTCTTTTGACTATGCACAGACAAGTTGACTGCATTGAGATTAGAGCCTCTACCTAAGTAGCTACACAAACTAGAGAACACAGTACTTACCCCAAGTGCTATGGCCCAATCTTGTTTTTACACTGTTGTAGAACACTTTATAGCAGATGGCATCATTGGAGTATGTTTGGAAGAAGATGTTGGGAGACCTGTATGAAATGGCTGTGTAGTCATATACGACTGGAAAACCTTTTGTTCTCCATGAGACTTGATTTCTGACAGTAGGATACATAGTCATGCTCTTCTGACTATGTGCAGACAGTCACACGTTGACTGCAGCTAGATAAGAAACCCTTCCTAACTAGTTACACAAACTAGAGAACACAGTACTTATTGCGAGTGTCACAGCACAAGTCTAACGTTTCCTCTGTTACAGAACACTTTATCGCAGAGACATCATCAGTGTATGTTTGGAATAAGATGTTGGAAGGCCTGTATGAAATTGTTGTGTTGTCATGTACAACTATAAATCATTTCTTCTCTATGAAACTTGATAGCTGACAGTAGGACACAGACTCATGCTGTTCTGACTATGTACATTCATACTTAAACATACACACACACACACACACACACACACACACACACACACACACACACACACACACAGTTTAGCTGTTGTGCTAACTGAACCCCTACCTATTTCTTTTCCATCTGCAGAACACAGCAGTTAAAATTTGCACCATCAACAAAGTCTGATATTTCTTTATCATAGTGGTCTTTATAGAGGATGACATCATCATCATCATTATATGTTGCAGGTAACGTATACTGTTGTGAGACTGGTGTGCAAAGTGTGGACTCTAAATTTTCTGTTTTGTTTGAAATATGCAGATATACTTTAAAAGGCAACTTCTTAAAGTATATGCAATAAGCTGTCATGAATGTATGTTGCAGAACTGAGACATACATGCACCTGTTTCTCAATATGTTGTGTACATTACAGACTTTCAGACACTCACACACACACACACACACACACACACACACACACACACACACACACACACACACACACACACACAGTTTAGCTGTTGTGCTAACTGAACCCCTACCTATTTCTTTTCCATCTGCAGAACACAGCAGTTAAAATTTGCACCATCAACAAAGTCTGATATTTCTTTATCATAGTGATCTTTATAGAGGATGACATCATCATCATCATTATATGTTGCAGGTAACGTATACTGTTGTGAGACTGGTGTACAAAGTGTGGACTTTAAATTTTCTGTTTTGTTTGAAATATGCAGATATACTTTAAAAGGCAACTTCTTAAAGTATATGCAATAAGCTGTCATGAATGTATGTTGCAGAACTGAGACATACATGCACCTGTTTCTCAATATGTTGTGTACATTACAGACTTTCAGACACTCACACACACACACACACACACACACACACACACATTTTCATGGATGGAAGTGTTGATGTACATGTGTTCATATTGTGATGAATTGATGTCCACAATAAGACATGTTTAAGACAATCTCAATGTCTAATGTCAGGATACAGGTTTAAAAAATGTACCAATACAGTTGTGCTATTTATTTTTGTAGTGTAGCTGACATTTGACCTATTACTGACATATTCATTTTCAAGTTCATGGTTGCAAGGCACACAAGTCTGAGTAAATATTTGTTCAGTCAGTAACAAGTCCCTTACCTTCAGTTGTGATTTTACATGGATTTTAATAGTATGAAGAATAACTTGGTATTAAACATAAGTGATACATGCCAAACCCCTATTTACATAGGGCCACCACACAGCTGGTTTGCATGAATGATGGCTAAATGTTTGCTCATGCGAAATTCATATTTAATAAATACAACTTGAACTTGAGAAGTAGTTATACATATATGCTATGGGAGAAATAGCTAACAGATAATATGGTGTTCATACTGTAGTTTATATTGTAAATGATGTGTCATAACTTGTATGACATTAATAACTGTTGCTATTGCCTTCCCCGTTTGCATGGAGTTAAGCAAAGAGTAAACACGGATCTGTGTTTAAATGGGAACATAGTACTATCTCTATTGGTTCACCTAACTTCACGCAAATATGCTAAGCAGCAAGGCATAGCTGTCAGCACTTTAGACAGTACCGAGTGTAAAAAAGTATACCAGCTACCTAGCTTTCTCTGTGGCAGCAAGCGTAAGAGCAGTGAGCTCATGTTCAAAGCACAAATGACACAGGGTTCAAATCCAGCTAAATCTATTTTTCTTTTTTTACACATAGTGTCAGGATGGCATTACATAAGTAAATGTGATAATTCCTCCAAATGTGAAAAGCAATGACTACAGTGAAGTACTGTACACAAATAAACATCAGTCAAGTGATGTATTAACACCAAATACCAAGCGATACGGCTAAACAGCCGCAAAAAGGACTAAACTGCAAACAACAAAATTAATGGAAAATAGCAGCACGGACTGTACGAATAAAATTCTTTATTGATTCTGGTACCTCGGCCTTCGCCTTCTCATGGAATCCGTTAATTTTGTTGTTTGCAGTTAAGTGATGTATGTCGGCATTACAGAAGAGGTGTTCAGGTCAGAGACAGAGAGGAAGATGTTATAGAGAGATGTTAGATAAACAGAAGTAGTGATAAGGACAGAGACAGAGAGGGGGATGTTAGTCAGGGCTAGAGCCATCATACAGCCATCTGTTTAATAGGTGGGTTTTTAGAGTTATTTTTAATTGGACTAGGGTTGCTATGGTGGTGATGTTATCAGGTAGTTCATTCCAGATTTTGCCTATATAATTTGTGAAGAGGGAATCTCCTGCTTGATTTTTGGTTGCACTGATTTTTATGTACTTTTTATTAGTAGAGCATAAGGTTCTGTTAGTGGCATAAGGTTGGACTAATGTTTGAAGAACAGGTGTTTTTTCAGGTTCAAAGAGGATTTTGTGGGCCGTGGTTAACTGAATGTTGTGTAGTAGTTGGGAGAGTTCTAACCAGTTTAGTTGCTTGAGTGCAAAGCAATGATGGGTTCTGGCTTGTAAGTCTGTGGCAAATCTGGCTATTTTGTTATAGCAGGATTTGAGTTTTAGTACCTCAGATTTTTATAAATTAGTGAGTATGAGGGTTGGGTACAGCAGGGTGGAGATTAGGTGGGCTTGGGTAATAGCAATCTTAGTATTTTTATTAAAGTAATGTTTATTTCTCTATAGTATACCAAGTTTTTTTATGAACTTTTTTTACAGTTTGGGAAATGTGAATATCAAATTTAAACTTACAGTCAGTTTCAACTCCTAAAAGTTTGGTGTTAGGGGATGGAGATAAGATAGTGTTATTTAGTGAGGTGATGATAAATGTATTGGAGAGTGAGGCTACTTAGGAAGGATGGAAGATCATTAGTTTGATTTTATTAAGGTTTAATATTAGGTGAGCATTTGTGAGCCAGGACTCGACTGCAAGAAAGGAATCTTGTGTTAGTTTCTGAAGCTCAGGAAGTGAGAAAGCAGCACATATTACTGTCAAGTCGTCTGCATATTGGATGAGTGTAGACTGTGGGGCTGACAGGTGAAGGTTACTTATAAATATGGAGAAATAGGAGTGGTCCTAAGATTGAACCTTGTGGAACCCCTAGTGTTACTGATAGGAGGGGTGAAAGGGTGTGCTGCCTAGAAACAGCTTACTGGCATCCAGTAAGGTAATCTTGGAACCAGTTAAGAGTAGAATTACAAAAGTTTAATTCATAGAGGACATTTAGTAGTTTGGGGTGATAAACCATATCAAGGCTTCTGTCAAGTCAAGGAAGATCGAGGATACATAGTTATTTTTGTTCCTGTGGTAGTTAACAGTGTTAGTAAATAACAGTAGGGGGGTAGATGTGCTGTGGATTGTCGGAAGCCATGCTGTGTGTTACTTAGAAGTTTGTTAGTATACAGATATTCAGTGACTTGCATATGAATGACCCTCTCTGGGATCTTAGATAGTGGTGATAATATTGCGATAGGACGGTAGTTAGTGAACTCAGTTGAACAGCCACCTTTGTGAAGAGCTATAATGTATGAGGTTTTCCGAATGGGAGGGACTTGTTCAGCTATGTCTCTATTGATCAATATTGATATAGGATATGCTATTCCATCTGCTGTTAGTTTACGATACTTGGCAGGTAAGTTGTCTGCTGCTAGTGTAGTGGGTTTTAATTTTTTAGCAGTTTTCTGATGGTATTGGTTGGTACAGGTTGCAGGAAGATGGAGGATATGATGTTGGGAGAGGGAGTAGAGGTTTTATTGGGTGGGGATGATTATTTGTTTGACAGTGCCAAGATGGTTTCAGTAAATTATTTGTTAAATTGAGTAGCAATCTTGTCTGAAGTATTAGTATTAGTAGTGGTAGGTGGGGGGTGTACTGATTTTGCCTGTCAGATAGATATTGTTTATTGCTGACCAGAATTTTTGTGGATTGTTACAGTGCTTAGATTGGATTTCAGTGTAGTAATTTATTTTGTCTTGCTTTATTTGTTTCTTTGCTTTATTTCTAGGTTCTTTGTAAGCTTGTAGGGTGGGTTGTGACCTTGTTTTATTCCAGATTGTTCCGGCCTTATCTCTAGATTTAAGTAGAGATTGGGTTTCCTTTGTTAGCCATGGGGCATAGTTGGATTTAATGCAAATATATCTGCAGTAGGCTTGTGAGTTTACTATGGCAAGGAAGCAGGAGCTGAAATAGTCAATAGCTTCATGTAGAGGAAGCTGTTTTAATGGTGACCAGTTACAATGTTTGAGTATGTTGGGGGACATCGGAGGCACATGCCAGTCAAGCATGGAGACAATGCAAATCTAGTGCTCACCCTCAGAACTGTTAGCACTGTCCTGTTCCTCAGCTTCCTGTTGGATTGCTTGGTGTTTGTTTTTTTTCTACATTTCTCCAAACAGCAGGGGTGTGCACCAATGCTACTTTTTATGGCCTCATGCACAATGTCTGGTAGCTTCTGGCAGGTGACATAATCCCCACTTCCACCAATACTCCCGGAAGGTACCAGTGCACCAGCTGCTGGGGCAATGCTACCTGATGTTGAAGGCCCAGGTAGTGCAGTGACTGCAGAGGCAATACTGGCAGGTTGCACCCTGGATGTGCTGGGCATTCATGCAACAGCTGTTGGAGGGGTTGCAGGCTGAACCACAGTGGCTGCCCTACCTCCGTGTGCTAGAAGTCATTTTGTTTGTTGTCAGAAAATTATGACATCAGAAAAGTGTGATCACACATATAAAAATAAAAAAAAGAGAGATAAGGGGTGGGATAAGAGGGAAAAACAAAAGGAAAAAAAAAGATAATTAGAACCATTACATGTCACATACAATAATTCAGTACAATAAAAATATATTTTTACTTTTATGTTAGCTATACTTTTTAAAAATTCCAAACTAGGGCTGAGAATTATTCCAAATAATCCTTGCAATATGCATATATTGCATGCATGCTTTTAAAGATAATGCAGACTACATTAACAACATGACATTTATACCAATTTTGTTGAAATTAATATTAAATATTTTTTATTAGTATGTATTTGTTACTTGTGGGATGTGAACCCACAATATCTGAATACACTATTACACTTGACTCCTACAGTTACCTTAAACTATAAAATAAAGCATGCATGTTTGCTTTTACAGTTAAGATTTGCATGCTTAATTTGCTAGTAATGTATGGAAGAACAATCATTTTAATAAAATAATGTTAATTTGTGCTACATTATACCCCTTGCTTCTTTTAGTCTTTCTAAGCATTCAGCATGGACCTCCCTTTTCACTGAAATTACCTGAGCAGCTGAAAAATAAAGAATGGAGAAAAAGACACATGAAAGCATTATGCATACCAGTCTTGGCTCTCTACAGCTTTCTACATCAGTTAATTTTGCTTAATTTGTATATACACACAGCTGTGGGATGGCAGCAGTCCTAAACTCAACCAGCCACTGGTTGACTTTTGCCTGATTGCACCGCTTCAAGTCATTATAATCATACCTGCATTGTCCCCCAGTGCATGGAATGCCAGTCGCACAGGAGATAGCCTTGATTAGACTGTTCCAAGCCTCAGATTTATATTGAGAGCCAATATAGTCCCCCTGCAGCAGCCTACAGCTGTAGTGCTTTATGACGAGTGCAATGAATATTCTTGACTCCTTTACACCCCATCCTTGAGTCCTGAATTGAGCACCTTCCTTGCCAGCTCCTGCCATGTCTGCATAGGTCATCCAATAGGAGTTAAAGTGTTTTCCTGCCATTTCATGATATTGCATTTTACAGCCAGTGTACAAAATCATACAACTATGCCAACTGTATTTGCATAATGTTAACTGGAGTGCCAAGCAGAGAGGAAGACATTTTATGAAATAAGAAAGGTAATTGTGACAGTTGGCATTAATTTATGACTTGTCTCCAGCTATACCTGTTAAATAACTTGACTTTTAAGACATGAAATGGGGAGTATAAATTTTATGACTTAACACATATTTTGTGGGGTCTTACACAGTGCTACAAATAATTTGTACAATGTGGGATTTAAACCTATGTAAAACAGAGAATGCATATTCTTCCATATAAGTGTGTTTTCCTCATTGCCACAGAAGACGTGTTTGTCAGACATGGTCTTTAATTATACAGAGACATTAAAGAGCGAGTGGTGCTACACTTCAATTAACCATGTACATTTGCGATCTGACATGGTCCTGGTTTATGCATTCTCATGTATGTTGCAGGAGTAATTTGTGACAATGTACTAGAAATGCATATAATTGTATTACTTTCAGGTTAGATTGCTGACTTCTGGGTCAGACCACACAATCCAGTCTATTTTGCAGCTATACTTGTGTTAATGTGAATTGTGTAGATGACTGTCACTAAAGTATGAAGTCCATCCCAGGGCAGAAAAGAAATTAATTATAGAATTATAATTGTCAGGACACCCCCAGTTACACATATATTCCATATATCAACTGTTATACATAGTTATTGTCATGTATAATTATCTTTATATTGTTAATTTTTATATAAATTACAATTAAACAGCATTAATAAAAATTGGTGTGTGCTGGATTAAACCCTGGCTTACCTGTGTTATGGCATTGAACTTACACCTGGTGCCACAGGGAATGCTAAGCCTCACCTGTATTTTTTTACACTCAGTACTGTCAAGAGTGCTGACCACTGCACAACGCCGCTTATCATGTTTGCACACAAGAAGGCAAAATAAGTAACAATGTTTCATTTTAGCAAGTTACAGTGTTTCTTTTTGTCTGCAGGTGTTCTGTATGAGTTCTGACCACCATGCAGTGCTGTTTAGCATGTCAGCATGAAGGAAGGTGAAACAAGTAACAATATATCTTTGTTTGCAAGTAGCAATACATCTTTTCTGTCTGCATCAGTAAGCCATGTTTGTGCACAGGTAAGCAACACACAAATGAGACAAGCAAAGGCAAAAATAAATTTTCTTTGTAAAAAATGTGTAAAATCATCTATGCTTAAAAAATAACATAGGACATGAACCATGGTCTATCTTAGTCCTGTACGACTCAACATCTTTACAAGGTATGCTACACACAGTTGATTCACAGCTGTAATTTATTCTGTCCATATCATCAAAGTTGCTGACTGCTGCACAATGGCACTAAACAGGATTGCTTTTCTAAAGGCAGCTGATATTAAATTTTAAATATGCATTTCTCTGTGTGTGTATTAAGCCTCCAAAAATTAATATTAAAATAAATACACATTTTAACACGTTTAAGACTTTTACAAAGCTCTGGAGTTGAACTATACTAGTGAAACTACAAAACACAGTGTGAGTATGCTATCTGTCCTTGCCACAGACACAGGTTTGCAGTATGAAAGAATTCCTGCTCATAAAAACAATTCCCATGTCCTCTGCAATATTAACAGGACATACACTTGTACATTCTCAGTTAGTTGTACATGTGTGGCTTACATATTTAGTGCAATGAGTGATCACATGGCCGTTTATGGGGTCTATATTACATTGTCGAAAGCAGACAATATTGAATCTGATATTGTCAACATGACAATAGCGAACGTTCAGAACATCGAGCGTGTAAACAGAAATCTCCATATAGGGAAGATTTCCATTTACTTCAATGTAGTGTGGTCTCGGAGTTGGCATATTTAAGTAGCGGGGGGAGTAGGGAGTGCAGCTCCCCAAATGGGGCCCCCCTGCCTACACCATTTAGTTTTTTGTTTTTTTTTTTAATTATTTTTTCTGAACATTCTGTGTTTTCAAAGTTCGATCATTAAAGGTTGACCTTTAGTGATTCGAACTATGAAACCTTCAATGTTCTAATATAGACCCCCATTTATGAATATCTTTGCACAAATGCAGTACTGTCTTCTCTTTGTATTGTGGAACAAAAAGAATGATGATGTCCAGCAACCAGCCACTATAACACTACAGCTTTATTCTAAAATCACAAACAATCCAACGATGAAGCGCTTTCGCCAATCATTAGGCTTCATCAGAGTCACTGGGAAGTAAAATCCATCCATTTATATATTACCATCAATTAATGTCTAAACCAATCAAACATATTCACTGTGTTTATTTACTAAAAACATATATATATATATATATATATACATATATACATACTATCAACTATTAATAAATAAATAACAAATATTTAACCTTATGCACATTTAGATATATAAGGGAAGAAAATCATAACTTATGTATAGAATCTCATTAAATAATCTAAACCCAGGCTATATAAGTGCTAATCTATATTCAAATAATAATAATTTATTTATTTATTTATTAATTAATATCCCGCTTAGGGTATAATGTTAGCTCTTTGTTTTAATGTTAGGGTGAAAGACACCCCTTCATTTAAACCTGGTGATTGTGTGGCATTAAGCCTCAGTTGCCACTTAAGCTCTTTGGTTTCTACCAAAAGTTTATAATCCCCTCCACTGTTCTTAATAGGGACCCGATGAATTACAAAAAAAGATACACTTTTTACAATTTTGCCAATTTGTACTATGCCCTTATATATCTAAATGTGCATAAGGTTAAATATTTATTTATTTAGTAATAGTTGATAGTATATATATATATATATATATATATATATATATATATATATATATATATATAATTTTAGTAAATAGTAGACAGTTTAAGAGACATAGTATTTATGTGTGTATATATATTTTAGAGATATATTACTTAGTATGTATTTACTTTATTTATGTTTATAAGAATGTGAAGATTTGAACACAGTGAATATGTTTGATTGGTTTAGACATTAATTGATGGTAGTATATAAATGGATGGATTTTACTTCCCAATGACTCTGATGAAGTCTAATGATTGGCGAAAGCGCTTCATCGTTGGATTGTTTGTGATTTTAGAATAAAGCTGTAATGTTATAGTGGCTGGTTGCTGGACATCATCATTCTTTTTGTTCCTAGTTATATCCCTAGTTGGGCTCGGTTTATTTTCTCTTTGTATTGTGTCCATTCTTCCCTTATCTCTGCTGTAATCTCAGACATGCATTCTGTAGTACATTTTGTATCATTTTCCTTTAACTGTATGATAAAAAGTACTTGACAGTGAAAAACATGTATCAACACAGGCAGAACTAAAATGATAAATGTATTCTGTTTAGTTCCATTTAAAATCTTGCTAAAGTAACTTCTGCACTTTAGAAGTGTGTCCTGAGTGACACACCCACTGCAGGTAAGGTAGACTGAATTGCTGTTGTGTCTTTATTCGCCCTCCCCCTAATGTTTTACAGTTGCAAGTCATTAGCACTAACAGTGTTGTAGAGCTTACATTATGGACCAGAGTCAATAAAGCCTACACTAAGTGTACACTAAGGGCTAGATTCAATAAAGCCTACACTGTGTACACTAAGTGTACATTGTTCTGAGTGAGCAGACAACACAGACATATCGTACACCTTCTTCCTACTAATTTTAGTTTTCCTATTGATAGTCTTGCAGCTTTAAATATTGACAGGGATTCATAAAGGTTACCACAAAGTGTATACTACATGTACACTTAGTGTAATCTTTCTGAGTGACTAGAAAGCAGAAAAAAATGTGATAAGAACTTTATTGAATACATATACAACTAATGTAGGCTTTATTGAATCTGGCCCTATGTTTATATCTGCTACACAAAGTCAAAAGTTTGGTATTTAGCAATTCTAATGAGTTTACTCATTTGCATCTTCACTGTGCTTAGAGGCTTAAATCTGCATTATAAAAAGGTAACCATGTAGCTAGGGAAGTTGAAGATGAGGAGTTGTGTGTATTTGGACAAAACAGAAGATTGCTATTCCATTGAAGGTATTTTTTCTGCAGAGAAGGCTTCTGATTTTGCTAAGGTATGCTTGTATTATTCAAGTACATTCTACGTTCTGTAACATGTAACAAATCAATTTATATATCCATCAGAAAATAGAGCTTTTATCTGTGCGCACTTCTTATACTTCACTGTTGGCATAGGCATTTTTGACAGGCATTTTCATTTCTGAGATAAACAGGTTATTAACTTTCATCACAAGTATTATTGTTAAAATTGTATTTTACAATCTTCTATGTTATTGTAGAGAAATTTAATGTATGTATTACTGACACAGGTGTTATGCTACTGAGATGGGCCAGGGCTACCTCCAGGGGAGTGGTGCCCACAGTGAGAGGTAACTGCGCAATCATAAATTGACTTTTCTGTTGTAAATGTGTACACATTCTGATAATTGTGTGGAAAACATACATACCAATTTAATTCTGTGGTATTGCTTGGTTTGTACAAACCTTCATTTGTTTTGTTTGTTGTTTTGGGGGTGTGGGAGCCACCTACCATTTGTTTGTTGCCAGAACAAAAGTGTGTTTCGAGTGTGTTTTTTTCTTGAAAATATGTAGGCATCATGATCTTTCAGTGGGAAATGTAATACATTATTAAAGCTGTATTCCTTGGTTTGGACAACCTTGGTTTGTGTGTGATGGTGAGATGGGATAACCACATATCCTTCAGTTTTAATAACTGAAAAGTGTGTGCCCAGTGGTTAATCTTGAGAAATGTGTATGTAAGCAAGACTTTAGTTAGGGTGAGATTTATGTGTTGTATCCCTGTCTGTTTTATGTCACATAGGATTATAGCACCCAAGCTTACAAATCCACATAACCCCCCTTTCAGTGAGTCTGAAAATGAAGTGGTAATCCAGGTGTTCAGGTGCCATGGCACCTTTCTGCTTGAGAGCGGATGTGTGGATATGGCTGACAGAATGCAGATTCAGAATGAGTTAGTGAATGATGTTGATGCAGTATGAGGTCACACCAGGAATTATGATTAGGTGCATCATTGGGCTAATGATATGATTTCATTAGCCCAGAGCAGAGCAGGTGCAGTTGCTCAAGAACATCTGGCTACGGGGGAGACTGCTATTGAGCCCCCACTGACACCAAATGAAGAGTTCCTGTCCACTGTCAAAAATCCAGACAGCTCAGTGGAAACTGCAGACCAACATGTGCTTGATGTTGGTGCTGATGTGTCTGGGAGGATAACTGTGTCCCAGGAGCAGCTTCTAGGTAAGCTTACATATGGCAAGTTCTAGATTTGCTTGTGTAGTAAAATATATAATTTGAGTAATACTTCCTTGGAGATTTTTTTCCTGTATCTATTGATGAGTTAATAGAGTTATAGAACAAAGTTGTTCATTACACATGGGCTGTGGGTGGACATGTCAGCCAAGTTTCAGTTACAGCTATTCTTGGAGGACGTATAGGTAACTGTGTATTCACTGTCCCCCAGTGTTATTCCCATTGTGGTGTTTAATTGCCGTCCTTCCCTTGCTTCATTTCTTCCAGGATGAACCTTCCTACAAAGTGTGGAGTCATCTGCATATAGTAAGCAAAAAATGTTTTTTTTTGCTTTTGCTTACTGATGACCATTTGTAAGATATATGCATTTATCTGCATTTGTCAGGTGGGTGTAATGAGTGTCTGTATTGCTGTAACATCTGCGACAGTGGGACCTGTAATTGTTTGTTATCATATAAATTGTTTTATTATTTAGTGTAGTATTAATTTTGTCCCTGTGTTTGTTGCTTATTATCACACGTGATCCTGACAGTGGAAGTGTATAACTCTTACCAACTGATCGGTAGGCTCTGATGATGATGGTAGCCAAACAGCGGCACATTTGGAGGGGTGCAGAGATTGAATCCGACACTAAGGTTGACATTCAGCCACCCCCTGGTTTTCTGTCAGACACGGTCAGTATGCCTACACATACCTATTCCACTGAGCAGTCAGGTATTGGACAGGTGGAGGGTGATACACTTAATCAAATTAGCGTGATTGCTATGACTTCAGTGCCAGTTGGCTCTGGCCATAGCCAAAGTGTGGGCAAGGTGACACGCAGGAAAATAGTTAGGGGTACTTGGAGGATACCTGCTGTTCACCCTCCACCTGATCTTGATATATCATTATGTGCCACTAGACGCATGTTTAGGGCTATCAAGCAGGAACAGACACATTCCACTAAGGCTTCTGAGGGCGTACTTAGGGTTGTAGATATGGCACAGGCTGATATGCTTGACTGCCTCCATCGTGTGGCCAGTTCAGTGGATTGGATGACTGAGATGATGGAACAGGCAGTGTCTGGGATGGAATGTCTACTGGGAGGGGAACAGCATCCACGTGGATATAGATCAGGAGCATAACCTGCTGTTAGTCAACATGGTCATGCCTGATCACACTCCCATAGTGGCACTACTTCCACTGTTCCATCAGTGGTTGAGGTGTCCACAGTCAGATGTAGTAGGCCATGGGGTCATGGTCCTGGGCATACATGTGAGGAGAGTTCTTCCAACACACATCAGTCACATTTGGGTAGCACCAGCACATCTGACCATGGGCATATTCATGCCAGTGCAACTCCTGGAAAAGCCAGTTCTCGTGGTTGCAGGCAACGATGATGAACTGTTACCTGTACCATGCATGTCTCACATCTGTCCTACATGCCAGGACATAGAGCTAGTACAGAGCTTGGCTGTGTTTTTGCAGACACTCACACACACACACACACACACACACACACACACACACACACACACACACACACACACACACACACACACACACACGTTTCACCTCAAGTGCCCATACAGACACACACATATAACAGGTACATGGGTCATTCGTGAGGCTTGCAGCTCACTCTGTCTCAGTGGCCATTTGATAATTAGCTAAATTTCTGCTTGCCCATTTTTCTTATTCACACACATTCACTACCTTTTGTGTCAGCAGTGGCTTCCTGCCCCCCCACCACACACACACACACACACACACACACACACACACACACACACACACACACACACACACACACAATACCCTGTGCAAATGATGATAACTGTGCCATCTTCTTGTTTCTGTCTTTTAGATTCAGGGATACATATATCTTTTTTCTGATGCACAAGGTGCATAGCTGACTGAATGCTTAGTATATATGTGTTTGTGATGCTATTTTGAAAATGGTACTGCTTTCTTACAGGTATTTGTAATGTGTGCATCTTTGATGCATGAGGCCTATTAGCTGATAAAGAGCAGACATCTGTTGACATAAGTCAATCCTGGCACATATTGATGTCATTGCTGTAAAATTCAAACATCTTCTACTTAGGTACATTAGGAAGTAACAGTACATAAGGATCTGCCATTCATTTATGTTCTTACCCATTTATTTTCCTGTTCCAGGTTCACCACTTACATTGATAATCCTGCAGTTACAACTGTTTTAATTTGGGGCTGACTAAGGTGGAACTTTTTCAGGATGTTCTTCTCTTGGCCCTGCCTGGTGGATTCAAAACTATTGTGATGCAAGCATTACATATCCATTACACAGGTCAGTAAAGGTTGTGAGTATTATCTGGCAACAATTTTACTGTGTGTATGTGTATAGGATGAATGGTGTACCCCTTAGGTGGTCAGCATGTGTGCTATCCATTGCCTCTTGGCCAGGGTGAGGGTATATTGTGCACACCTATATCTGCCTACACCCACAGTGGTGGGTGGTTCCCCCTCTGAGTTCTCACCTCCATGTTGGTGCGGTGGCCTTGCCTGTGGTGGTGAGATGTGTTCCCCTTCCTCTTTGTGCGTCTGTTGAAACTGTTTTCTCAGGATAATATTAAGCAGGATAGTACAGACAATGAAAATTTCAGCACAGGTACTGGGATCATACTTAACGGCCCCCTTGATGTATCTAGGCACAGGAACCGTGACTTCAGCAGCCCATACACACTCTCTGTGATATTTCTTGTTAGACCATATGCCTTATTATAGCGTTCTTTGGTAGGAGGGTATGAATTTCTGATAGGTGTCATCAGCCATGGCTTGGGTGCATCCCCTGCATCCCCCCAGTAAATGAACTTGTGGAATTTCCCCCTTGAAAACCTCTGGAAGAGCTGAGAGTTGTGCCAGATATGGGAGTTGTGGTAAATACAGGAGTTGCCAGTACACACACATTCAAGATGATTCCCTTAGTGTTATACACAACCTGGCAGTTAATGGAGTGGAAGCCTTTTCTGTTTAGGTGCAGCCTTCTCTGTTCCCTGGGTGGTGCTTTCATCTCAATGTGCATGTAGTCTATGGCACCCAAGACTTCAGAGAAGTGTGCTGCTGGGTAGAAATCATGCATAGTTGTAGCTCTGTCCTCGGGGCTGTAGGGAAAATGTATGTAAGTCAATGGCATGCTGTAACATAGTATGCAAGAACTGATGCAGGATCCTGAATGCTGATGCCTGTAACACCCTCAGCATGTTCCCTGTTGGTCTCTGGAAGGTTCCTCTAGCTAATATTCTAAGTGCTACAATACCTTAGTCTATTGGGTATTGGTTCCACTCAGCTTGCCCTTGCTGTCAGTTGAGGACAGTAGAGGTTGCAGAGTTCCTGTAGTGTCTCTATCCACCCTGCAGCACTCTAATATTTCGACCTCATGCAGGCCATGAAAAGTTAAATGAGGTCTAAACACCCTTCTCCCCTTCTTCTTCTTGGCCAAGGTATATTAGCAACAGCAGCAGCATAGAGATGGGCCTGTTGCACATACACATGCAGAAGAGCAGCAGGAGCCCCTAACATTATTTCTGTGTAGAGGACTTTCTGTGGATGTATTCCAGTAGGTTTTGGAATTTGAGGCCAAAACATGCACTAAGTGTACACAATTGCTTTAAAGCTTGCTGAATAGCTCCTCCATCTTGGAATGGTTGATTAGTATCAGTTCAGCTGCTTATGCTGTAATTAGCATGCCACAATGTTTAACAGGTTTGTGGGCTCTACATCCCATGAAGACCCACTTACTAAATACAGATCAGTGCACCAACATTTTCACAGAGCGTTGTGATGCCCACACGGTTTTAGCGAGCCATGTAGGGTTTATTGAATTCAGCCCAAAATCATTTAGAAACTGACCCTGTGGAATGAAGATTCCTCACCAGGACAAGGATCTCTTGGATGAGTCTGTCTTCTTCGGAACTATTGTTCTATTAACTTTCTAAGATTTTAAGAACAATATTGTAAATTTGTTCATGATTTTGTGTCTTTGTTCCTCCATTATTTTTAGCTTTGTCCAAATTTCTTTCCCTTAGAGGTTGAGAGTATGCCTCCAAGTCAAGATCTGCCTTTGGGGCTCCCATTATATTCGTTATTTTTTTGTGATGTGCCGCCCAAGGCTATAAGCTTTTGACTCTGTCCAAGAGGTGATGGAGATGAAGCTGCAAATATCATTTATGAAAGTTAAATTTCACTGTAATGATAGGTGTTCATTGGCAATTTCATATTCATCATCATTTCTGCCATCCAGAATACTGCCCATGGGTCAACTGGATGCTCTTCTGTTTACCTACTGTTCTGTTTTCTATTGAGTTTTCCTACTGAGCTCTTTCTTGCAGGCTTCTGAGATCTGTAGAGGGGGTCCTTTAGCACCAAAATGTATGGATAAAGGGGAGAGGCTTAGGTAAGGGAAAGCTGCATGAGCCAAGATGACTAAATACCTGCGATATTAGTCCTAGAGGTAATGAAAATGAAACTGCCAATGCAGAGTCATCTTTATGGTAAGTATATAGCTTTTGTTTCCAACCTGCCTCTAATGTTCTTGGAACTCTGATTAAAAAACAGTGGTTTGTCTCCTAGAATGTTGTGGATGGATTTATTCTTGATAATGACTTTACAGTTTGTTTGCAAGATGCATTTCATGAGTCCAGACTGTGTACTATTCTTCTGCTGTAGTCTTCTTTTATCCCATGTGTCCATTTGTTATGATAAATCTCTTCATTTCTATCCATTTTTGAATGGAAAATAATTTGGGGATCTATGGCTTCTCTGGATTTACAGGTCTTAGTGTAGCTGAGACTACTATCTACAAATATCTCTTTTTAGCCTCCTTATAAGGATATCTTTCTTCAGTTTGCAGAAATTTCTGAAAAAAGAAGGTATTTTGGAGAAGAGCCAAGGAAATTCGAACCCTTAGCCCTTGATGACTTTAGTTTAGATGTGCCTGGAGTGTATGCTGTAGGAATGGAAGTATGTAATAGCCCATGTAGGTTTTTGGTAGAGGTCACTAAGAAAGTGAGGGCTGTGTTGACCTTCATAGATAACTATGTCAAGAAAAACTACTCTGATGGGATTAACAAGTACTATAAATTTAAGGAAATTCACTAAAGTAGTGATGTAATTAATAAAGGTTCCAAAGCCTTCTGTTTCACCATTTCATATGATGAAAGTGTCATCTATATAGCAGTGATAACCCTCTGTCTATCCCTTGGTTGGAACTGGGACTGAAAATATTAGTTGCCTACCAATAGGTCAGCATACTATTAGCAAAACATAGTGCCATAGCTGCTGCATGGTCACTCCACTTGTCTGCTTATAACATATGTAATCAGATGCAACAAATTGTTGTTCACCAGCAGAAAAAGCAATGTACCCATGGTGTCAGTGATAAATGGAAATTGATCTTGGGAACCTGCCAGTGGTTTCTTTATGGTCTTATAATATATTCATGTTGAAATGTAGTGTTTACGGCTTTCCCATCAGTCATGATCAAAACTCAGCCCTCCTCCACTTTCAGGCTGCTCATCTTTTCTTTCTTTTCCAAAGAGTCCAATGCAGATGCTTCAGACTTCTCCACTACAGGCTTGAGTTTGTGTTCCCGGAAGATAACCATGGGTCTATTAACTGAGCCACTGCTGGCTACTTTTGAACTAACGAGGTGAGTATCCTTGTCTTATGAGGTTTAGGAGTCCCAAGAGTGGAAGGGATTTCTCTCGGCTTTCTCTCATTTGCTCTTACCATAAAACTGTAAGTAGAAGTTCAGGCATTTAACACAGTTTTAGGTTGTTGAAGAGGGTGACAGTATCAGTGTCCCTCACTGGAATTAAGGTGAAGCTGTAGGATCTTGGTTTTCTTGCCCCCCCCCCCCCCAAGAAGTTCAGGGTCTCAAATTTAGGCTTTGCAGGTGGAACTTCTTCAGGATGTTCTTCTCTTGGCCCTGCCTGGTGGATTCAAAACTACTGTGGGGCCAAAGTTCTATGATTCCACCTGGTGGAAAGAGCTTCAGGGTTTCTGATGTTTTCTCTAATCCCTTTTCACTGTGTTTGTTGGTCAGGACCATTTTTGCCCTTCCTCCCCTTGGCAGTTGTTTTGCCTGTGCTTCATTTTTGTTTTATGTGGAACTTAACTCATTCACTCCGGAGCAACTCAGAAAAAGCTGCCTGCTTAATTCCACCATAGGAACAACAGTGCAGCCTGAGCTCATTTTCAGAAAATCCATTTGTAATACCATACAGAAAGCAAATGTTCATAACTCTTTAACTATAAGAGCTAGACTAAAAATGTAAACGCAAAAGCTGTTCAGCAGAGACTGACCTTTCCAACAGTGTAAATGTTGATAGTGCATATCAAAGTCATTATTAAATATTTGGCAAGGAATGTTGATATTGTGCATATTTTTTACCTTTTTGAAAAAGCAAAGCACAATATCTTGGTCAATGTACCACGCAGACCCATACAATTTGAATTTAATTTGTTAGTATCAATGTCAGCTTTAAAATGATACCTTAACCATTACTGTGTGATGCTCCTTTCTTGAGATATTCACAGAAATATGATTAATATATTATTTCTCATAACTGATAAATAAACAAAGCATAATATCTCATCACCTGTAACAGACAGAGCCTACATATCAGTGTAGAAGTTGTGCATCTGAATGTCAGCTTCAAAATGATGCATCATTTGTGTGATCACCATGCTCCCTTGCAAATATATGGGAATAATAATGAGAAGTATTGGAAATATATAATTTTCATAATCCTACAAGACTAAACAAAATGTGATCTATGTACATGTGTACAGTGCACAGACACAGTTCTTTTACCATGTTGTAAGGAGTAACAATGTCTTCAAAATAAGAATTATTATTCCCAAAATACAAAATACAGAGGCAGGATTAACATTTAGACCAATTGACTTTAGATTTAATATTATATTATATAAACAGTTATTATCGTGGCTGGCTATGGTGGTCAGGTTGCACACCAGCCTATTGTGATGGCCAACTGGGACTGGGAAAAGAAAAACACAAAAAAAAAAAAAAAAAAAGTGATTTTTATTGCAGATACACATTTGATTTTTGTTTTTGTCTGGGATGGAGAAAAGTGACTTTGAAACCATGGTGGATGATTTAAAAAAAAAAACCACATTTTTAACAACATTCAAAATAGGTGGGGTAAGCAGCAGATCAATTTTTTACCTTACTTTAAAAAAAAAAGGTACAAATAGTAACATACAAAGTAAAATTTACAGGGAGTCATGTTTTGACAACCAATATCTGCTACAAAGGATATTGAACAGATCATCCAGTTTAATATTAGAACATGTTTGCAGAAATGTCTTCAAAATAAGGTATTACTTGGCACACTGACATGCTCCCTTGCAAAGTTATTTATCAAAATATGAAAACAAATAATAATTTCCATAACCTAAGTCCGAAACAAACTTTGATATCTGCACATGTCTATAACATACAGGCACAATTCTTTTACCATGTTGGAACCAGCAATACCGCCTTCAAAATGAGGTATTACTTGGCACATTCAGATGCTCCCTTGCAAAGTTATTTACCAAAATATGAAAAAAATTCATAATTTCCATAACCTAAGTCAGAAACAAACTTTGATATCTGCACATGAGTACAACATACAGGCATAATTCTTTTACCATGCTGGAACCAGCAATACTGTCTTCAAAATGAGGTATTACTTGTCACATTCACATGCTCCTTTGCAAAAGATATTTACCAAAATATCAAAAAAATCATAATTTCCATAACCTAAGTCTGAAACAAACTTTGATATCTGCATGTGTCCAACATACAGGCACAATTCTTTTATCATGTTAGAACCAGCAATACCGTCTTCAAAATGAGGTATTACTTGGCACATTCAGATGCTCCTTTGCAAAAGATATTTACCAAAATATAAAAAAATCATAATTTCCATAACCTAAGTCCAAAACAAACTTTGATATCTGCATATGTCTACAACATACAGGCACAATTTTTTTACCATGTTGGAACTATCAATACTGTCTTCAAAATGAAGTATTACTTGGCACATTGACATGCTTCCTTGCAAAGTTATTTACCAAAATATGAAAACAATCATAATTTCCATAACCATATAACCAAATAACTAATACATGTTAGTGTGGAGTATGTGCATATTGTTAACAGATATTATTCTCGAAAGCTGGATACATAAACAAAAACTTATAATAACCATCACTGAAACCTGTGCTATAGATGACCTATACTTGTTACACCGTATCTGTATTATGATCTTCAGCAGTCTGACCATGTATGCAGAAGCACTTCCCTGGTACACAAATTAATTATTTCTCCTGCCAACATCTTCATTACTACATGTTATACACATGTCCCTAAATGAAACATTCACCCAAATGACCCCCTCAGGAAAATGTATGGGGATAGGCAGTTAATGAAGAATGAAGGGTGTTGTTTGCAATGACTCCAACCAGAGAAAAAACACAACCTGGCTTGTACATTCATCAAGGTGATAACGACTTCTACTTATGTGAATAACAGTGACAGCAGCTGAGACTTTTCCCAGAAAAGTGATAATGACTTACTGCTATATTGTAATTGCACGTATTGCTAATATGATAATGACCTTCTTTTCATTACTGCAAAGGTATGCATGCTGAGACACAGGTGATAATTGCTGCACATAACCTGAGTAGGCATTCATCATACTACATTGTACAGCTGTTATGTAACACAGACTCAGTATCATTAGTAAGGAGAAGACCTAAGTCATTCAGTCAAATAGTATAACACTTAGATATTACTGAGCCCTTCCTCCCACCTAAATTCCACACATGACTGACAAAGCCAGGAAAATGCACAAAAAATATGGTAGCTCCATGCTGCCAGTAGTCACCTAATGATAACCTTCATCTCACTCAGGCAACTACTAAGTATCATCATAATAATAATAAGACAGGCAGAAATGTCAAACTTATCTGGCTGATCCGTTTAAAAGTATTAATTCAGGTTCTCTCACCTAACCATCCCTCTGGTTGCAATAACAGTCAGAAGTTAAAAAGGCAGAAATATTGTCAAAAATATCCAGTTAAACAATGCTAACATTTCAAGGCCATTTCAAAACAAACCATTTCCAAATGGATCGCACACTGCATCCATTTCTGCTACAAGCACCATGGAAAACCAACTCCTCAGGGGGTCAGATCACATTCTACTAGGGCTACATCTACCTCTACAGGATTTCTCAGGGGAGTCCCTGCCAGAGATATACTGGAAGCTGCTACCTGGAGTTCTGTACACACCTTCACCATGCATTACCACCTGCCTATCTTTTTCAAATCCAGGGCAGGATTTGCTACATCAGTCTTGCAAGGCCTACTAGCCAGCCCAAACATTTCTTGACTGCCTCCACCCTTCCTCAGCTTTGGGAATCATTATTGATATCATTATTGCCAATTATTTAGTGATTTCAGTCCTCAATGATTTGCCAGAAAATCACAAAAATTAATGACCAACAGACCAAAAATAAGAGGCAGAGATCTGGACATTTAGCAAAAATCTGGACAGTTGAGAAGTATGCATGGCTCCTCTCCTCACCTCTGTGCAACATTTACACCAATATCTCACAGATAACAAAAAAAATGTAAAATGTCCAAGCTACAAAATAGTTTTCATACCAACTTCTTACCATCTAGTCACATATGGGTTAGCTGAAACATTTGTTCAAACTTAATATGCAGAGAAATGCATTTTATGTTGAATAAGAGAAGTACGGGTATATCTATTCTACCTGGATATTACAGCCAACACCCTACATCTGTACCTCTCAACCTCTTAGTGCTAGAATTCTGGACCAAGCCAAAAGTATTGAGGAGCAATGACCCATAAGTTAGGGACAGAGTTTATATACTGCTCTTATAAGGCTAGAGAATTGCTAGAATAACAGGGTTTGCATTGGCATGCATTTTTCTGAAGGATATGAAGTCTGAAATTCAAACATTTGTTATTTAGTGATTTCAATCCTGGGCGATTTGCCAAAAAACTATACATTTTATTAGTAATAGACCAAAAATATGAGGTTAAAATCTGGACCTTCTGCAAAATTCTGGACAATTGAGAGGTGTGCCTTCATCTGCTGTTTCTATTTGCCCAGTCTTCCAGTAATCCCATGAGTTTTAAAATACTAATTTGCTTTGTTATGCACAACTCAATTTGAAAGTCCATTCCATTGGGTGACCACCTTCTCAGAGGAAAAATAACATTTCATATCTAAAATTTATTACAAGCAGAAATGAAGTGCAGTGAAATAGGCAGAAATGTTGTCCAAACTATCTGGTTGAGCACCATATTTCTACTGCAATATTCTAACAAAGAAATCAGCTCACAGAACAGGATTTGGCAACATGCTATGAATTACAGTAAGCCAATAAATCAGTATAACACAGCCAGGTACTAGGACAATAAAATGTCCAAATGGATTTTCCAATTATGCAAAAGCCTTTCCATGACACACTGCTACAATACAATAGACTGCCCCTGCACAAGCAGTAGTACATTATTTGTACAACTAGTACGTCTCTGAGAAGAGTAAAAGAAACCAAGACTTCACAAAAGTATATATTCTTTCATGGTGCGGTGAACTGAGTTTGTCTTGGATTTTATGGCCTTATCCAAGCAACTATTCTGTGCAGGATCACCTGCCAACTGTCTTCCCAACTCCCATTGTGATCATCAGACTGTTCAAGCCATATTGTCCTTCAAAGTCCTCACAATGCCACTTATCAGTACCTCTTATTATACAATATGCAGAACTATCTCTGGACCTAAAGAACATGATATGCTACAGGACAATAAAAGGAACAGGAAAACCTTGAGGTTTATAAATAAGATCATCAAAAAATTAAAAGGCAACAGCTACCAGGAGAGGCTGGAAGCACTGTCTATATCTAGTCCCCTATAGACTCCTTAGGGGGGTCACCATACCATACCTTACCTTTCATAACAATAGGGATCAAATAGTCGACTCTAAGACCTCTTATATCTCCACAAATCAAACAGTTCCACTAAAACAAGATAGTAAATGTTTGAAAAATAATGTTAAACCAACCTATACATGCAGCAAAATGAGGCATTCACCCAAGTCACCCCTTTCAAAATGCAGTGTAACACATCAAGACAGAGAGAAGCTAAAGTTCCATTCAATGTTTTTTTCAACATAAAGCACACATATCTACATCTTGCATTTATTATACCACCTGACTAAGTTACCTTTGTAATTTCATCTATCTAATATATTACTACGTCATCATATTATGTACTGTTTATATACTGTTTATTCAGTTGATAGAACTACTCCATCAAAACAGGTACAACATTGTAAAGCAAGGACAAACTTCTGCATGCTTTGCAGATTGAAACACACAAAATACACATTACCCCCAAGGTCAACAGCCACATATGCCTAATGGAAAGAAGAGAGCTAACTTTTTCACATCTTGCTAATAAAGTGTAGCAATTGTATTCAATTGCAAAATGCAGGTCAAACTAAACAGGAACATTTTTGTATCCTTAATACTTCAGCATTATCTTTTTATATAGGTGGCAACTGATGTTAGGATTAGCATCTTAATAGCTGCATAGAGGCAGCTGTACCCACCAGGAAGAAGTACAGAACTAACTCAAAAAACAAGCCACCCTGGTGGAATCACAAAATCAATTGGCTGAACAACAAGAGGGAGAAAATCATGGCAAAAATTAGGAGGTGCAGCATCCAGCAGGATAAAAGCCCTCTCAAACTAAACAAGCTACTCAGAGGACAAATAAAGTCTACGAAAGGCAAATATGAGTTATGTTTGGCCTCCCAGGACAAGGAAAACTGCAAATGTACCTAACCAGGCATACCCAACAATTGAAATGTCCACAGAGGTTCCTCACTAAAAGAATGTAAGGTGTAACTAATATGCCCTATGCAGACCTCCTCAAGGTCCTATCCCTGTAGTCTGTCTCCTACAGCCTTTGGAGGAGAGATCTATGCCTTACATGCAGGGTCTTGTCAAACCCAACTCTGATGGACCACCTGCATATCCACCAAACATACAGCACCAAAATTACCTGTTATAAAGACTTAAACCTTGCCTGTGATATAAACAGGACCTGCTGGAGAGATAGGAATGTATCCCAGAGACTATTGCATCTATGGAACAGGCTCCCTATCCATGTGAAGCAGAGTTCCTTCCTAACCCAATTCTTTTCAAAAGGGTGAATGGCCATCCCCTGGTAATACCACTTTAGACTTCACTAAGGAGTTTAGTAAGGAAAACACACCACTGCTTTTATGATTTTTAAATCTTTTTATAGTAAGCTAAATCTGACCATGTTATCTGACTCAATGAAGGAACAGCCCTGCTTATTTCCATAGAATAACTCCTTATATCTACTAAAAATATAGGATTATGATATATATGATCTGTGAGAAGCTTTTCACTGACCTGCACATAATTGCTGTCCACATCTTTTACTAGCATTTATTTTAATTTGCATAGAATGCTAAGTATTCACTAGACAGCAAGCCATTTCTATTTTAGGACACAGATAATTCTCACCTCCATCCCATCTATTTGTCTTTTCACTAAAGGTCAATTGTTAATGTAGACTATAGCACTTCTATGACAATCTCAGAATTAGAATGAATTATTTGAAATTTAATGTTTGTTTTATCTTGCTTGCACGAGCAAGTTCAACGTTACTTGATTTGCAAATATACTTACATAGCTGCCATTATTAAAGCAAGCTGCCTTGCAAATTAACAAACATTAAATCAAACTGTTATACAAACGAATACAGTTTCCTCTACAAAATGTTAAATACATATGTGATCTATTAGCAACTACAGTCCTATAAAGTGAAATTATGCTGCTCTGTTTAAATGCAAGTCATTTTAAATCACACTAAGTTAGTGACCCACTATAAAGTCCAACCAGACATGCACTTCTGCATTTTATTTTACTTTATTTTTTACAAAGAAGCGCTAAATACATAGCTCACTGACAATTCAGTCACTCACAGACCACCTCACCTGAAGGTGTATTACTTGAAACATACACAGCAACAAATAAAAACTTTACTGAAAACGGTAAGCACAGTAGCAAGTCAACACGCTTATGGTTGCACACATACAGGCACATAACCAGGAATGGGTCTGCCTCTCCCTCTCACACTACAGCAGTTCCAAACGGTAGGCATGTTTGCGATAAAACAATTGCTTCTTCACACCATTTTATTTAATATCAACATCACACATTATCTGGTATCCAGGTCCATTGCAAAAAAAAAGCCCAAGCACAGCAAATAAATCCACGATATAGCAATAGCGTTGTATCCACAAACAAGATCACTGCTGTGGCAACTCGCCCTAAACCTAATACCAAAATCAGGGTGTACAACACAACTCATGCTATGTACAAGACCACAAAACTGACATTTCCCCCACAGATGATTACAGAACTAACCTCTGAACCTTATCCAGATAGCACAGACACTGTTTCTTTATCCCTAAGAGTAAAGCATGGAATATACCCAGCTTTCTCGCAAATTCTGTCATGGGTTAAGTTAAACTCTAAGTAAACCAACATGAATGCAGGAAGGGGTGCAATATATAGTTAATGACCAGATTGCTTTGTTTCTTTTTGAAGCAAAATCTTAAGCTGGACAAAACTGGGGATCATTTTTAAATATTGCTCATACAAACTTTGAAGGAATAACAAGTTTTGCCTAGCAGCTCGAAAGGATATGAAGTCTGTCACGGGAGTAACAAACATTATTTTCTAACCTCAGTCTTTGCCAGTAATTCACCGGAAAACCGTAACTTTATAAAAAAAAATGGATCACGGCTAAGAAATGAGATTATCTTACCTTACTGAAGAATCATGAGCGGACAGATGATCCACTGTGGTGACCCCTTACCGGGAAAAGCCGAAAGACGAAGAAGAAGACTGAAGAATTACTCAGGCTTGGAGGTGAAAACACAAATTTATGTCTATTGCAGCTTTTTCTTTCCAGACTGTGACACTACCTGAATGGCTCAACAAACAGAGAGATACAATAACAAATTCCACAAAGTGCAGAAAAAAAAGGGAAGATCTACTGTAGGGCCCTCTATTTCTTTGGACAGAACAGAGCTGGGGGGGGGTTAAGCAAGAGGTGACTCCCATTGGCTACCACCAGTTCCTTGATGAAAATCATAGTAAATCGGCTTGCTGTTGAGAGGAAAATTCAGGTGCATTGCAAGCTGATTTTCTCACTAAAATCAGATACCAATACCATGAAAATCCACACTGAAAATTAAGTTGGCAAGGTAACTGACAAAGTTCAGTTACTTTTTCAACTTAATTTTCAATAGTGGTGCTAAAATATGCCTGCAAATTTACTAGCGCTGGGAGAAGGCACTCGGGTGGAACAATATGCAATTACTACCGTCTCATAGCGTGCTCGGTGTTAAGAACAGGGGTGCCATGAGACGGTAGACGGGGTTAATGAGTTAAAAAAGAGACCGACACAGACAGAGAACAGAGTGAGAGAAGTTTGTTTTCTACTTTTGTATTTCAATTCGGTGTTTTTTATAATAGAAAATCAATTTGTTTGTTCAGGAAGTATGGTTGCAGGAAAAAACATCCTGACCAAGACCAACTAGATTGATACTTGTACTGCTTAGCAGGAGAGTCAGAGCACTTTTCAGTGTAATACTGTGACGACCCTCCACTGGACCAGTAATTAAGGAGCCTCAATCCTCACCACTGGCAACAGTGGGGGATGTTCACTGAAAGGATAACAAGTACACACACAGTATTTCCAGATGTAGC
Source organism: Protopterus annectens (assembly GCF_019279795.1). Classification (NCBI taxonomy): domain Eukaryota; kingdom Metazoa; phylum Chordata; order Ceratodontiformes; family Protopteridae; genus Protopterus; species Protopterus annectens. Next base: position 307,402,024 of record NC_056731.1, read on the forward strand.
TCTCTGCATCAAGTGCAATTTCCCTTAAGAGCACACAGAGACCACAGTCATTCCATGATTGGTTTCTCCTTCTTCCTCCAGATCCCCAATAAGACTCCCCACTGGCACAGCTATAGAGTTGAGATCTCTGCTGAGTGACCAAGTTAAGACCTCCAGCATCCTCTCTGTCCAACCAGTGCTTCATGTCCCTGTCCAAGTACCTGACATACACACTCTTTGAGGTTTGATTTACACACACACACACACACACACACACACACACACACACACACACACACACACACACACACACACACACACACACACACACCTGGGAAAGGCTGGCACAGGTTTATTAGCTATGCCCTCTTCTGCCCAGACTAGTCACTCCTTATCAGATACTTTAAGCCCCTTGACAAAGGGAGCCCAATCGAACTATGTAATATGAATACTAATACACATGGTAGTTTGACCAAGAGCAAGGCTGTTAGGAGTGGCCCACACAGTGTCACCAAATAAATATGCAAGTACTCTAAAAACTTAAATATCTCTATACAGATCAGCCACAATGAAAGGTTTAAATATATTTAACTTATTTTTATTTCGGCTGTTCCCATTAGGGGTCGCCATAGTGGATCATCTGTTTCCATTTCTTCCTGTCCTCTGCATCTTGCTCTGTCACACCAACCACATGCATGTCCTCTCTCACCACATCCATAAACCTTATCTTAGACCTTCCTCTTTTCCTCTTACCTGGCAGCTTCATCCTTAGCATCCTTTCCCAATATACCCAGACTCCCTCCTCAGCACATGTCCAAACCAACGCAATCTCGCCTCTCTGGCTTTGTCTCCAAATCGCCCAACCTGGGCTGACCCCCTAATATACTTAATATACTTCCTAATCCTGTCTACCCTCATCACACCCAGTGCAGATATTAACATCTTTAACTCTGCCACATCCAGCTCTGACTCCTGCCTTTTTGTCAGTGCCACTGTCTCCAACCCATATAACATAACTGGTCTCACTACCCTCTTGTAGACCTTCCCTTTCACTCTTACTGGTACTCATCTGTCACAAATCACTCCTGACACTCTTCTCCACCCACTCCACCCTGCCTGTACTGTCTTCTTCACCTCTCTTCCACACTCACCATTACTCTGAACTGTTGATCCCAAGTATTTAAACTCATCCGCCTTTGCCAACTCTACTCCCTGCATCCTCACCATTCCTCTATCCTCCCTTTCATTCACGCACATATATTCTGTCTTAGTCCTTCTGACCTCCATTCCTCTCCTGTCTAGAGCATATCTCCACCTCTCCAGGGTCTCCTCAACCTGTTCCCTACTCTCACTACATATCACAATGTCATCTGCAAACATCATAGTCCACAGGGACTCCTGTCTGATCTAGTCTGTCAACCTGTCCATCACCACTGCAAATAATAAAGGGCTCAGAGCTGATCCTTGGTGTAATCCAACCTCCACCTTAAATGTATCTGTCACTCCCACTGCAGATCTCACCACTGTCACACTACCCTTGTACATATCCTGTACCACTCTTATGTACTTCTCTGCCACTCCCAACTTCCTCATACAATACCACAACTCCTCTCTAGGCACCCTGTCTTATGCTTTCTCTAAGTCCACAAAGACACAATGCAACTCCTTCTGACCTTCTTTGTACTTCTCCATCAACGCTCTCAGAGCAAACATCACATCTGTAGTGCTCTTTCCTGGCATGAAACCAAACTGCTGATCACTAATCATCACCTCCCTTCTTAACCTAGCTTCTACTACTATTTCCCATAATTTCATGCTGTGATTGATTAGTTTTATCTCTCTTTAGTTACTACAGCTCTGCACATCACCCTTATTCTTAAAAATCGGTAACAAAACACGTTTTCTCCACTCCTCAGGCATCCTCTCACTTTCCAAGATTTCATTAAACAATTTGGTTAAAAATTCCACTGCCATTTCTCCTAAACACCTCCAAGCTTCCACAGGTATGTCATCTGTACCAACAGCCTTTCCATTCTTCATCTTCTTTATAGCTATCCTTACTTCCTCCTTGCTAATCCGTTGCACTTCCTGATTCACTATCCCCGCATCATCCAACCTTCTCTCTCACATTCTCTTCGTTCATCAGCCCCTCAAAGTACTCTTTCCATCTGTTCAGCACACTCTCCTCACATGCAAGTATGTTTCCCTCATTATCCTTTATCATCCTTACCTGCTGCACATCTTTCCTAACTCGGTCCCACTGTCTAGGCAATTGGTACAGGTCCTTTCCTCCCTCCTTAGTGTCCATCCTCTCATACAACTATCCATACGCCTTATCCTTAGCCTTTGCCACCTCTCTCCTTGCCATGCACCTCATCTTCTTATACTTCTGTCTACTTTCTTCATCTCTCTGACACTCCAACTTCTTCTTTGTCAACCTCTTTCTCTGTATATTGTCCTGTACTTCCTCATTCCACCACCAGGTCTCCTTGTCCTCCTTCCTCTGTCAAGATGTCACACTAAGCACCTTTCTAGCAGTCTCCCTTACTAGCTCTGCTGTAGTTACCCAGCTGTTCAGTAACTGTTCACTGCCACCCAGTGCCTGTCTTAACTCTTCTCTGAACTCCACCTCACAATCACCCTTTTTCAATTTCCACCATTTGATCCTTGGTGCTGCCCTCATACTCCTCCTCCTCTTCTTGATCACCAACATCATTCTACAGACCACCATTCTATGCTGCCTAACTACACTTTCCCCCGTCACCACTTTACAGTCTCCAATCTCCTTCAAACTGGCCCTCCTGCATAGGATATAATCCACCTGTGTGCATCTCCCTCCACTCTTGCCTATCACCCTATGCTCCTCCCTCTTGTTAAAATATGTATTCACCACAGCCATGTCCATCCTTTTTGCAAAATCCACTACCATCTGACCTTCTACATTTCTTTCCTTAACACCATACCTCCCCATCACTTCCTCATCCCCTCTGTTCCCTTCACCAACATGCCCATTGAAATCTGCTCCAATCACCACTCTCTCACGCTAGTCATCACCACTTCATCCAACTCACTCCAAAATTTTTTTTCTCATCCATCGTACACCCAACTTGTGGGGCATATGCACTAATAACATTCATCATTAAACCATCAATTTCCAGCTTCATAAACATAAGTCTATCTGACACTCTTTTCACCTCCAAAACAGTATTGGCATACTGTTCCTACATGATAACCCCTACCCCATTTCTCCTTCCATCCACACCATGATAGAACAATTTGAACCCACATTCAATACACCTGGCCTTACTTCCCTTCCACCTGGTCTCTTGCACACACAATATATCAACCTTCCTTCTGTCCATCATATCATCTAGCTCTCTCCCTATGCCAGTCATACTGCCAACATTCAAAGTTCATACCCTCAATACCAATCCTTACCTTTCTCCTCTCTTCCTGCATTCGGACATCCCTTCCCCCTCTTCTTCTCTTTCTCCTCCTTCGCCCAACAGTAGCCCAATTTCTGCTAGCACCCTGTTGGCTAACAGTACTGGTGGCAGTCATTGTTAATCTGGGCTCAACCAATCCGGTATGTTAATCTGAATTGTTTTCTGCATATCTCATTTGGCAAATGTTTTATGCCAGATGCCCTTCCTGACGCAACCCTCCCCATTTATCTGGGCTTGGGACTGGCATGAAGAAATGCACTAATAATACTAATAAATATATTTAACAATAAATAATGCACTAAAAATACTAATAAATATATTTAACAATAAATAATAAAAAACAAGACAATACTAAATATATACTCACAGTGACATCAGAGTTTAAAACCATGGGAAATATTTAAAATAACATTGCAGTACAGGCTCACACAAATAAAGAAAAACATCTAAACTAAACTTAACTATATTCCTGACTGTATCTAAGAGAATTATACTGTTCCCCAGAAACTTACTTCATTAGAGCAAGGCCGATGTGGTGAATGTTTTTTCTTGTTGTTGTCAGGTCCAAGACAGAATACAGAATGCTCTGTCTCACTAAGAGACTTCTCAAATTAATATCTAAAATATTACTGCTGAGATAATTTGCAGAATGACATAATTTCTGGTCATCTGACTTCTAGTTCCCAGGCCAACACCCCCCCATTGCAAGAAAGTGGCAGCATTTAGCATCTACTAGTAAAAATATATAGACAAGCGCTTTTGCTCAGATCATTGGCAGATGCTGCAAGTCATAAAACAATTGCATTACTTCATGCTACAAAAGTAGAAATTTCCTCAGATCATTGGCAGATGCTGCAAGTTATAAAACAATTGCATTACTTCATGCTACAAAAGTAGCAATTAGTTCAGTCCAAGGACAGAAAGCTTCTTAGTACAGACTTTGTGTCTCTAGCTGCATTGAAAACTTAAGAGACAGCCTTTTTATTGTGTAGTCTATAAAGTAATTTAATTTCAGATATTTTTCTAAAGCTTGCTGGACTGAGGTTAACCCAAACATTTTTTTTCTGTTAAGCATATATATTTAAACAGTTACAATAGTGCAGGTACATTTCTGTTCTCTTCCAGTAGGGCACATTGTGATTAAATTTTAAACATAGCACTCTACAAATACCTTTTCAACACACACATCACATCTGTACAGGCAATTTGATATACACATGACATACAGTTCAAATGCATTTGTAACACAAGCATCTTGAATAAATCATTTCTATATTCACCAATGACATATAATTATTTACAAAATTCCAGCTAGCTGTGCTGGCAGTATCTCCTTTTGTCACACTTCTTCTCCCCCTTCGAAGACTCAAGCTAGTTTTTCAAGTGACCCTTGAGAAACATTGCTTGGGAGGGATGGGCCTATCTGGGAATACATTACCCCATTACCTGTCTTGAAATTCCAGCTGCTTTTGCATTGCTGATTCCATTGCAGTGTTGCAGTGTTATATCATGTGCCTGCAACCCTAGGCTCCACCATAGGAACTTGGGAGTTTACTAGCTGGCTCCCTGTAGCCATAGATCCCCCTCAGACTCCTCCTGCCTCCTACTGCAAATACATAGCACCAGGGCTTCTCTCTCATGGTAAGGTTTCATCATGTTAACATGGTACAGTTTGTGCCCCTGTCCTACCTAGCAGTTCTACCATGTAGTTAACATCACTGACCTTCTTTACTACTTTGAAGGGTCCTTCCAAAGCTGCCTGCAGCTTGTTGTGTCTGGCAGGAATGAGAACCATAACCTGCTGCCCCACAACATAGTCTCTGCCTCGAGCATTCCTGCCATACCAGACATTTTTCTGCTGTTGGGCTTCTGCTACGTTCTCCTGAGCCAAGCCCATGAGTTCCCTGAGCCTTGCCCTGAGGTTTAGGACATATGCCATAACAGACTTCTTGTGGGATTCACACTCACCCTCAAAGTCATCACAAATCAAATCTAGAGGTTCCCTCACCCTATACCCATACAGCAACTCAAAGGGTGAAAACCCTGTGGATTCCTGGAGTACCTCTCTGTAAGCAAACAGATGGGGCAAATATTTGTCCCACTCCCTGTTAAACTGGTCTGCAAATGCCCATAACATGGTCTTGAGCGTAGAGTTTAACCTCTCTTTAAGACCATTATTCTGGAGATGGTGGGGGTGGTCTTTAAGTGCTTCACACCACAGTGCTTCCACAGACAAGCCAGCAGGTCTGACTTGAAATTGGCACCTTTCTCAATAAGTATTTCTTTTAGGAAACCTACCCTGCTGAAAATCCTCTAACAAAGCATTTGCTACCTTTTCTGCCTTGATGGAAGGCAGAGCCACTGCCTCAGGGTATCTGGTAGCATAATCTACTACCACTAGGATATACTTCTTCCCTGTGGAACTCAGAGTACTCAGCGGCCCCACAATATCCATAGCTACTCTTTGAAACAGCTCCTCAATCACAGTTAAATACAGCAAAGGAGCTTTGACCTTGTCTCTTGCCTTGCCTAGTTTTTGGCACTGCTCACAGGTCCTACAGTACCCTGTTACATCCCTGGAAATCCCAGACCAATAAATGCTTGGCATAATATGTCTCTTTGTATGCTTTATACCCATATGACTTGCAGAGGGAATATAATGGGCTGTGGGTAGAAGTGCATGACAATAGGCTCTGGGCACTACCAACTGCTGTATTACCTCACCTTCGAGCCCTCCCTCAGGGGTCCACTCCCTATACAATAACCCTTTGTCCCAGTACACAGATTCCCCTTTTCCTTGAGAGTCAGGTGCCTGTCTGGCTACCTCCCTCAAGCCTTGTAATGCAGGGTCTGAGAGCTGAGCCTGTCTCAACTCTCTAGTTGTAACCCTTCTCAGCTCCCCTTCCACAGGAAGTCTGGTATCCTCTGACAGCAGTGCCTCACTGTCAGCCTAGGAACTACTACCCACCTCTCATCTTGCAGCCACTCTGTCTAAGGGAATACAATAAAAACTTCAAAACCGTGAAAAAAGCTAAAAACAACCAAGCCACAGCAGGGAGTACATGGGAATAGTAGTAAGCACTTTCATTCTTTAATTTAAAATTAGAACTTCTTCAGAATACTTGATGAAGACCAGACCATAGATCTAAATACAGAAACATATTTATCATATGACAATCAAAACTAATAGAAACAATGTTGTGTAGTAGACTAATTAACTAATAACTAAATTACAAAAGTCAAAAAACAACTAAAACCTTTGCATCATTAAAAACACTTAATGTTGATGAACTCATTAAGCCCTGGAGCTCTGTCCACTCTTAATCTAATTTGCCAAGCTGATTTTCAGCACTCAAGAAGTGTCTTGGTGTCACCATTAAAATATCCATCATTAACAAAATCAATGACTGTAAATGAAAACTTTTTAAATGCCACACAAGCATCTGCATGCTTAGCCAATACATTATTCAAAGCTTTCTTTTTAATGGCTAATGAGTGCTCGTACACTCTCTTCTTCAGACTTTGAATCATTTTACCAATGTAAAACGAATTACATGAATTGCATAGAGCTGCATAAACAACAAAACTCAAATTACAATCAAATCTAAAAGAAGAATTAACTGTGATATTACAATGGGTAAAAATCAATGCAGATGAATTACTCATGAAATGACATTATTTACATCTACCACAACCAAATGTTCCAGACCTAATAACTTGACCGGAATAATCCCAATTAGAAACCTGGTGCTCCAAAATGTTTTTTAAACCTGCTGTCCTTTTAAAAAAATAATGGTTTATTGCCAAGAACAGCTTTCAAATCTGGATTACCAAATATAACTTTCCTGTTCTCAAAAATAATGTTCTTAATAACCAACATATCATTAGAAATTGGAATGGGAAAAGGAAACTTAAAATCAACCTGATTGGCTGTACTTTGACCAACACCCCCACCATCAACCAATCTGGTACTTATTCTCTGCTTGCTAAGGATTGGGCAAGCTTTGGTCTGTCTAAGCAATAAAACCTCACCCACAATGGTAGACAGCCAATCAGCTTTGTAACCACGGTCCATAAAGAATTTCTTTAATTCATGAACATCTAAAAAGATAGAATCAATAGATTTTAATCTACTTAATCTAATGAGCTGACCATTCACAACTCCTCTTTTCATGTGTAAAGGGTGCAAGCTGTCTTTATGTAAATACTGATTAATGAAAGTTTCTTTCCTGTAAATTCTACAAAGGACTGGGTTTCTTAATCTTAAGCTAAATCGATGTCTAAAAATTTCAAACTGTTACCTACACCACTGACAGTAAAATTCAAGAAACCGGTGGATTTATTGAGGTAATCTACAAACTGTCCAAATTCTTCTTGGTCACCTTTCTAAAGAAAAAAACAAATTGTCTATGTAATGACAATAAAATAAAATGTGACCAGACAAATGATGTACTTTTAAGTGTTTCTCTTCCCACATTGCCATAAATAAATTTGCAAATACAGGGGCTATTTTAGCCCCAATGGCAACACCTGAAACCTGCTTGTAAGTAAAAAAATTTGTTGTGCAAAACCAAGTCTAACAATGAACATACGGTGTTAATTTTTAATTGTCAAAGTCCGTGACCTCAGTCAAGTAGTCTCTAACATAATCAATTCCAAGATCCTGTTGGACACATGTGTATATAAAGAGACTATATCTAAAGAAGCAAAAATAAAATTTTCTTGATATACTAAAGATAAGTTGTTCAATAATTATAAAATATGCCAAGAATCTCTTAGGTAATATGATGAGCTTTGAACAACAGGATTAACTATATGATCTAACCAAATGAAAATCAGTTCAGTTTTATAAAAAGCAGCAGATACTATTGGCCTGAATGGTGATTTCTGTCTGTTCTTGTGTACCTTCGGGATTCCAAAGAATCTAGGGAAATCAACACACAAAAAACTATAAGTGACATGGTCCAAGTTTCTTTGGCAAAACAAGTCAAAAAGTGCCATGTCCAGTGATGAAAAGCTCCATTGAATGTAATCTGTAGTGACCTCAACATAACTAGAGTCATCAGCTAACAATTCCAAAAGGGCTTGATTATATTGAGGTGTGCTCATAACTACAATCATATGCCCCTTGTCAGCACACATGATCCTTACCTCAGGGTTGGTGGAAAGGTCCCTTAAAGCAGACCACTCAAGCTTGGTCAAGTTAGAATAAACATTTTTTGTGGGGAGTCTGCTTCTAAAATCATCTTCGCAGAGGTCATTGAACACCTGCAAAGTTCCATTTAATGCAGGATTGAAAGTACTTTTATTATATAAAGTCTCCCTTTTCTTGAATGAATCAGGCACATTGCTCATAATGAAATGGAAATTCAACTTCCTAATGTATAACTTGAAGTCAATGATTAACTTAGTCAAATTAACTGAACAAGAGGGTATGAAAGAAAAACGTTTTGAGAGCACAGCTAAAATGATCAACAGAAAGGGGGAATTCACTCAAATTGAGTACTTCTATATTGTATATTTCAGCGCTTCTTTTGATTCTTCCTTCTGCCTTTCTATTTGGATGAATTGTTGCTCGACCATTTTGGTGTTTAGATAATGCCCGTAGGATGTATTAAAAATGGCCTTGGTGAAGCAACTGAAGGAGCCTTGGAATTTGGGTCAACTTGTGGATGAATAGACAACCTCAAGCCCCAATCTGTTGATCCAAAACAGTATGGACAGTTTGTAGATTACCTCAATAAATCCACAGATTTCTTGAATTTTACTGTAAGAGGTGTAGGTAACAGTTTGAATTTTTTAGACATCAGTTTAGCTTATGATCGAGAAACACCTATGTCTCTAATGGACACAGGTAACCTGTAAATGGTTCATCTCCCAAACCCCTGCTTACACTTATCAAGGGTATCAGAACTTGTCAGAGATTTGGGATGCATGGCTAGGCTTAAAAATGCCCTTGTGGTTATTAGCCTAGTAAACACATATGAACCTATGATAAATGAGGAGGAAAGGAGGGTATAAGTACAACAAAAATATGAATAAAAACAGTGAAAAGAAGTAAAGGCTAGACAGAAATGAGAAACTTCCAGTGAACAGACATCAGATGTTTGGAGATGTAAAATGAGGCAAGGTGAAAAGGCAGTAAATGTAATGAGATTGATAGAAGATGAACCGAAGAAGGAGAGTGTTAAAGAGGATGAAAGGAGGGGAGAAGACGGAAAGAATATGACAGGGTATAATGAAAGGAAAAGGATTATGAAAGAGAGCTTGGGGAACTAAGTGGAATAAGAAGGAGCTGGGGGAGTAGAGGCAACAGTGGGGTAGTACTAAGCTGAATGAATGCTCTGTAATACCACAAATGCAATGCCATACACTGGAAAAGAAATCTTCTAGCTGAGTTTTCAATAAGGTAAAGGAGGACTGCTACCAAGACTGAATGAAGCTTTTCCAATTCTCTCTTTATATATAATGATGCCTTGGCATATTAATATTATGTCAGTATACTAAGCAGAAAGCAGATCAACACTTTTAAGTTTCTTCCTTAAGGCATGAATCAATGGTAGCCTTAGAGAATATGAGAAGATGTTAGTTTTATGGTGCTAGCCACCCTTAGATTGAGATTTATAATACATATTATTTTTTTTCTGATTATGCTATGGTTTTCTGGACTACTATATGTTTATGATAACAGCTTGGGCAACATGTATCTCCAGGGGCAAGCTAAAACTGAGATTTACTATATAGTGAAGCAATGAAAGTGAGTCATCTGCTAGGCTCCATAAGATTATTTTCTGCTTTTAAGCTCCATCATTGTTTAAGTTATACAGCATCCACCCTTTCCTACCCCAGTGCCTATAATGTGCATGAATATGTCTTCTTACTAATACTGTATACCTACATAAATTATTAACTTATTCGGGCTGCGTTTACCTCAAATTAACATTTGCTCATTTCATTATATGTAGTAGTTTTCTTCTGTGAGTTGTCTGCAGCGCTCTACAAATTCTGAAGTTCTGATCTTATGAATTTTATGTTTTTTTGTTTTTACTACAGTTAGACAATCAGTGATGTTTCATGCCCTGGTGAACAAACCACAAGGTTTATTAAGGAAATGTTGCTTTTACAGACCAGAAGAAAAATCAAGATAAGAGAAGATTACCTTCCACAACAGCATATATATTTTTCCAAGAAAATATACTCATCATGAGTGCCAAAACAGGTACAAACAAGGTACTGTGTATGTTCTTTTTATTTTCTTTGTTTATAAATAACATAAGACGAGACAATTCTAGAGTTGTCAAAATTAAACTCTGTTTCTATGAGGATAAAAAAGTTTACTAACCAAATGGTAATGTTTGCTGCCCAGCTTATTTCAGTGTCAGGCAATTTTCCCCTCATCTTTTGAGGAATTTTTTCATTTGGTTCTGATACAAAGAATATTACATTCCTTGTGGGAAGGGAAAGGGATTAGACTGCTTCACAGAAACCAAAGACAAAAAAAAACGTCTAGTCTTTTTGAAATACATTGTGACCAAGACTGCATAGTAAAACACAGATCCCACCCTATGTGTATGCATGCTGTTTGCTTGCATACTTGGGCAGGGTTAAGCATAAAGAACAGTAGGGTTTCTTGACAGTGAAAACAGTAATATTTTATGTTGACACAATATCAGTAAAGGACTCTGGGTAAGTTAACAGAATTTCAGGATTAGACTAAACATAACTCAATAGATCTTAAACTAAAAATCTGTTTGAAATCTTACATTGTTTTAAAATTACTGACGGTTTCATTAATCTTATCCAGTTTCCAGCTGAGAACAGCCAACCTGTGTGGAATGCTGCTGCTAGTTATAATGTCACTCACAGAACTCACAGTCTATTTCTGATAAGTATAATGTTAGTTTTGAAGGTATCCATTGCCATAAACCTATGCATTCTAGGTTTGCAACTTTAACATTTAAATATTTTATTGTCTCTTTTGTTTGGAATGATCAATTGTTTTGTGTTATATGATACTGAGTCGTCAGGATTCAGACTGCTGTCACTGTTTACATTATTTCTCTACATGTTCCCAAGTTTTATTGTCAATTATAATGTGAAAGTTTTACTTTATTGCAATTTGTCAGTACCTGATTAATGACCAAAGGTTTTGTGTGCTACTGTGTCGAATAAGTACAGGATATGCTACTTTGCAAACAGTGATCAGTCATTACAGCTGTATCTGATGAGTTTGAGTCATAAAGAGTTAAAGTTATCGTGCTTAGTTTTATATAATATATCCAGCAGTTTTTTAATGACTATATTTAGTAAAGGAAGACAAGGAAAATAGTGTGTCTTATGGTAATTCCGGACAGTTAGTGGAAATAAGAGCAGAAAAACGAGCTGAGTAACGCAAGTCACCACACCACAAGTCAGGAAGTTTGAACCGTTTATTGTAAATAAACAGTTCAAACTTCCTGACTTGTGGTGTGGTGACTTGCGTTACTCAGCTCGTTTTTCTGCTCTTGTTTGTGAGTTTTTTTAGTTTGTGCTTAGTTAGTGGAAACAAACTTTTTATGTTACCCTACTGGTGGATGAAGACTGACCGCTCGAGCTTTAGTTGTCCAATGTTTAGCATGCTGAATATCGGAATTCCTCCATAGGAAATCACTGTCTGTGAGTTGTGCCAGCAGTGATGCCCTTTTGCTATATATAAGTTAAGGGGGTGTGGGAGGCTTGCCCTGCTGCAAAAATTTCTTGGCTTTTTTTTTTTTTTTTTTTTTTTTTGTGAATGCAGTTCTGGGATTCTGATTCTCAGTGCATTTGCTTTCATCCACTCATAGTAGAAGCAAGATTTTCAGAATACCAAAATGCATTCGATATAGGATTTTTATAGGGGTGTGAGTAGACATGGTTCCAAATAAAACGTAATTTGAAATGAGTACATTCACTCCTCATTTTGAAAATGCGAAGAGTATAGACACTTTCTCTTTTGGTTTTGCCAATGTTTGCAGAGAATGGAAAATAAAATATTCAAAAACAGTGGCGCAGTGTTTTTTTTTAAGTCGACAAAGACAGGGAGACAGAGTGACAGTCTGTTTTGGAAAGACCTTTTTATTGTTTTTGCATGCTGCTTTTTCTTGGGTGCATATACACACATGGTGTATATTGAAGACATGTAGTGTTTAGAAATGCATATTGCCTTCCACATTATACTGGATTATTGCTACTCACTGTTCTGAGAGCGTGTGCATTGTCAAATAAGTTGCAGCCACAGCTAGGAATTGTTCCATTAGCAGAATTATCTTCCCACTCTTCCCCTATGCATTGTCTGTTTATTTTTCTATTCCCCAGCTGGAAATTCCTGAACCACTTACTGATCTCTGGTTGCCAGTGATGCAGATACCTTGCCTCTCTGCCATTGGGCCTTGTCTTATTTTTCTATGGAGCCAACAGACATTAACAGTGAAGGGTTACACTGGGGCTGGCTTAAGGATGAGATGCAGCTGGGAGATAAGTGATGGAATGTAGTGCAGATGCTTGGGTTGGAAGGAGTGGTTGAAGCAGAAGTAGAAAAGATGGGTGCTAAGAGATCAGATGTAGTGCAGGTGCTTAGGGGGAAGGAGATGGGTAATGAGAAGAAGAAAAAATAACAGTTGCCCAGATAACATTGGTAAATAGAAGTAGTTACTGAATTAGTTTAAAACACGTCACTTAAAGTTAAATTACCATATGTATAACTTGCATAAAATATAGAGTAAACATCTTATTTTGGCAGAAAAATCATGTTCTGAAACTTTTTTTTTTGCATTGTGAAATATTTACTATTTTAATGAATACTAACACTAACTATTTATAAATTATTCCCAAATATAAAATGACAAAGAAAACATGACCTCTTATCTGGTGCCCTAACAGTTATGCATGCATGCATGATTCAGTATAAGGTACTGATCTGTTATGCATCTGGGGTTCAAATTTAGAAAAATACCAAAGTCTAATCCTGTCTGTAAAAAAACAGAAATACTTGTAACTAAATTTGTAGACTACATGCACCTCACTAGCTGTAACAAAAATGTTTTAATGGGCTGTCATTCAAATTCTGAGGATTGTGCTTGTCGTCAGTAGAAGATCAAGAATGAAGTCTGAATCTCAGTAATATATATGAAGTCTGAGGATATGGTACCTGTGAGTACTCCTCCATCTCCAAGGCACAGTGATGTTGAAGATTTTTATTTATACGTAAGAGAGTTATGGGGGTGCATAGGTCAAAGCCCCTCTGCAAAAAATAAAACGTTTTAATGGTTTTAGAGTGAGTTTGATGTGCACTATTTTACTTTGGCAGTTTGCACTTTATTTTTCATAGTTGCCAATCTTGCAGTTTTTGTGTTGTTCACTTCTGTTATGGTGCCAGTTCTAACACTTTCCAAAAAAAACTAGTCTTTATTTAGTCATTCTGTTAATAGATCTTATGGATTTCTGCTGGCACTGACAGTAACTCTGATTTAAAATTGGACATGACTGGGCGACAAGGTACGGAAAATGGAGGATACAAAGAGAGCTAAGACGTTTGTCTAAACTACTGATATAGGTAAGATCAAAAAGCCCCATGGTTTGGTGGTAGACAAGGAGTGTCATAAATGCTGCAGATTATCTAATTTCATGATCCCATATAATAAAACAAAATAAAAAAAAAATAAATATTGGTTTGGACAGGGCTGCACAGACCCTGTGGCCTGGATATATCATCTTGATAATCCTAGGACTCGATGGTGGAATCCACCAGTGATTGAACCTGTCAGGATAACGAAAGAGTCTTCCATCCAGTGGTACTTTGAGGGCACCTGGATTTCACTGAGAGATACTGACAAGTCATGAAGGCAGCAGCTGTGGTAGTCCCTGAAATGAAGGTAAAGTGTATTATGAATTTAGTGAGGCCATACTGAGTGACTTGTAGACACCCTCAAAGAGGTCCTTGCAAACCATCATGTCAGTCTGAAGAGGATTATAGTTTTGCCTGGGTTGTTCTCAACAAGGGTGGAAAAATGATTATTTTACATGAAGACATTTTTAGTAGGTAGAATGAATATTTTAAGGAACTCGCAAATCTGTTGGAAGTGCCCTCCTCTAAGGAAGTAGTGCTAAAAGTAGATGGTGGAAGTGGATCCATTTCAGTAGATGAGGTCAGTGCAGTGATGGAACTGTTTCACTGTGTCGTAGAGCAGGAGTAGATGAGGTATTATCTAAAAATGTTGAGGGTGATAGACATTGTTAGGGTTTCTTGGTTAACATGCCTTTTAATTTGTTGTGTAGAAGGCTGAGACAATACCTCTGGACTGATAAACTGGGGTTGTGATCCCCATTTTCTATAAGGGATAACATGAAGTATTTCACTTACAGAAGGCTCACACTTCTCAGCCTTCCTGTATATCCAATATTCAAGCCTCTAATTCAAAAGGAGCAGTGAAGATCCTGTTTTGGCCAAAGAACAATGGATGAACTCTATGTCCTTTAACAGGTATTGGATGTGTCATTGGAGTACACCAGTACTGTCTACATGTGTTTCCTGGTTCTGAAGAAGTCATATGACCAATTGTCCTGGGATGTTCTGTGGCAGTAGCTGCAACAGTACATGGTCCCAAGGTCATTGCTGCATGCCATTTGGTCCCTGTATTTGAGGAGTGAGAGTTGTGGCTACATTGTCAGGGTTAAGACAAATATATTTAAGGTAGTTATAAGACTGTGCTTGGGTGTTTCTGTCTCCCTTCCTGTTTGTTATTTTTAGGGCTAGGATAGCAAGGCACATCCAATATCTGGAGAGTATTCACTCTGCGGTGGAAGAGTTTAGGTATTATTGATCTTTTATGAAAGTGAGGGTAGTAAAGATAGTCATGGGCCTGAGCAAGTGAGTTGGTGTAGTGTTGCTAGTACTGCAGACATACCAGACTATGGGGTGAAACAGCAGTTATAGGATGAAGCTTGAGTCTACCTGCCAGTCTGTATCTCCACCGTCACCTACAGTCATGAATTTAGGTGGTCATGAGCTTTGGGTAGTGACCAAAAGGTTGAGATCACAAAAACAAGCAGCAGAAATTATGTTTCTTCTCACAGTAGCTGTGCCAATTGCCCATGACAGATTGAAGAGCTTGAAAAGCATGGCTGTCTGACGAACTACTGGAATGCAGCCATTGCAATACTGTATTGAGAGAAGTTAGTTGAAGTCATTTAGTCACCTTTGGGAGGTGCCTACTAGATGTTTCCCTCTAGAGGTCTTTCAGGCACACTTACTGAAACAAGGCCACAGGGTACACCTATGTCACAGTGGAGTGGAAATACATGAGAATCCCACAACATGTTATAGAGACTGTTAGGATAAGAAAATCTGGTCTACCCTCCATAGCTTCCTCCTACCAGGAGAAGCAGTGTATCACTAATGAGGAGTAGTAGCTTGTTTGTTAATCTTAGAATGTACCGTGTAATGTAGCATCTACTCTACTACATTTTACACTGTTATAAAGCTTGTTTTACTGTTTCACTGCATTTGTGTACTGTTCTATACTGTTTTAACTGTATTTTTCATTGCTAGATTGTGTTTCATTACTGTAATTGCATTTTTACTGAATGACTTAACTGTAAACTGCTTTTTTTCATACTGAGAATTGTATTTTCTGTTTGTGAGTGCTCTAGCTGTGATTTTCTGAGCATTTTTTGTGAGATTTCTTTGTTCTAGTTAGGTAGCACAGTCTGGATAGAGGCCTGCTGTTATCCAAGCCTGGTTGTTTTGTTTGTCGAGTTTCCTGTGTTTCTGGCAGCCATCTTCTGGTGATAGAGAACACAGAGCTAATCAGAAGAGGAACTTACTGCTGTTTTTTTCTGCTGTGATAAACATTTATGTAGTGTTTTCTGCCTAAAATAGTGTAGCTAGTAGCTGTAACAGTGTTCATTACTGTAATTGCATTTTTACTGAATTACTAAACTGTAAACTGCTTTTTCATGTGGAGAGTTATATTTTCTGTTTGTGAGTGCTCTATATGTGCTTTTCTGTGCATTTATTGTGAGGTTTCTGTGTTCTAGACAGGTAGCATAGTCTGGATAGAGGCCTGCTGTTATCCAGGCCTGGATGTTTTGTTTGTTGAATTTCCTGTGTTTCTGGCAGCCATCTTCTGCTGATAGAGAACACAGAGCTAATCGGAGGTGGGGGGCTCAATGCTGTTTTTCTACTGTGATAAACATTTCTGTAGTGTTTTCTGCCTAAAATAATGTAGCTAGTAGCTGTAATAGTTTCCCACATTCCCCTCACTATTGGTGTCTTGTTCTTATACTTGGTGGCTTTGCAGTTGCCCACCTCTGCTGTAAATTTGATCTGGGACACTCCTCCCAGTCTAGTGTCATTAGTTCATTCTACCTAATATAGAGAGAACATTTGAAAAGGCCAAGCCACTTAGGTTCTTAACCTTGAATTATCTTCTGTTCCTCCTTTCTCCCTTTCCATGCAAGAATCTCCTTGTGTTCTGACTGAGTGTGCTTCTCAGCTGATAAATATATGTTTTAGCACTTTTTAACTGTTCAGAGTTAAATAAAACAGTGATTTAATTCAGTTCAGAATACAGTTTGAATAAATTGCTTTTATTTAAACTGTATTTGCTTTAATATTGTTACACGCTCAACTGTGCTAGCTTGCACTGCACTTGAATTGTGTTTAGTGCTGTTTTAGCTGCTTTTCTGTAAAGAAAAAATCTAAGCTTGTTTCCTGCCTTTCCTGTAACTAGTCTAGTCCAGATACAGATTTGCTGTATCCAGGACTGTTTTAAGCTTCTGAGCTTCCCAAGCCTTTCTGTGTTGGCGGGAAGCCTTCTAGCTTATCAGTGGGAGTGGTAAGCACTAGGTAGCCTATCTACCACAAGAAGAGTGGTTTCTGGCCCAGAAATTGTAGGTTATTGGCTGTTTGGGCAGTTTTCCATCTCTTTCAACTTTCTGATTTAAAAGGCCTGTTACCCAGGCCTGGTTATTTTGTTTGTTGAGTTTCCTGTGTTTCTGGCAGCCATCTTCTGCTGATAGTGTCTTGTCTTGTCTTGTCTTGTCTGTTATTGAGAGTAACAGGGTTCCCTGACCTTCTCTAGCACAAGTGACTGGTTGAAGGAGTAGGGGCCAGCAGAACTGGATAGTAATTCAAGCTTCTAGATTTTTCCATCTTTTCTGGTATTTAAACCCTGTGTCTGCAGGGGGCTGTGCTTGTTTTTGCCAGGCTGTGGAGTGGTGATTCATCACTGGGACAAAGCAGAGATTCCCTAAGACTCCAAGAGCAGAATAAGTTATTTCTTACATTTATTTCATTGAATTGCACTTCTTAATGCTTATAATTGTGCTATATCACCAATCTACTACATTTTTGTACTGTTATAAAGTTTTTTACTGTTTCACTGCATTTGTATACTGTTTTATACTGTTTTAACTGTATTTTTCATTGCTAGATAGTGTTTCGTTACTGTAATTGCATTTTACTGAATTACTTAACTATAAACTGCTTTTTCAAAATGAGAATTGTATTTTATGTTTGTGAGTGCTCTATCTGTGCTTTTCTGTGCATTTATTGTGAGGTTTCTGTGTTCTGGTCAGGTAGCATAGTCTGGATAGAGGCCTGCTGTTATCCAGTCCAGGTTGTTTCGTTTGTTGAATCTCCTGTGTTTCTGGCAGCCATCTTCTGCTGATAGAGAACACAGAGCTAATCGGAGGAGGGGCTCACTGCTGTTTTTCGGCTGTGATAAACATTTCTGTAGTGTTTTCTGCCTAAAATAATGTAGCTAGTAGTTGTAATAGTTTCCCACATTCCCCTCCCTATTGGTGTCTTGTTCTTATACTTGGTGGCTTTGCAGTTGCCCACCCCTACTGTAAATTTGATCTGGGACACTCCTACCAGTCTAGTGTCATTAGCTCATTCTATGTAATACAGATAGAACATATGAGAAGGCCAACCCACTTAGGTTCTTAACATTGAATTATCTTCTGTTCCTCCTTTCTCCCTTTCCACTTTACAAACAAAAAAAAAACTTTGCTAGAATCTCCTTGTGTTCTGACTGAGTGTGCTTCTCAGCTGATAAGTATATATTTTGGCACTTTTTAACTGTTCAGCATTGAATAAAACAATAATTGAATTCAGTTCAGAATACAGTTTGAATAAATTGTTTTTATTTAAACTGTATTTGCTTTAATATTACTACACACTGAAGTGTGCTAGCTTGCACTGCACTTGAATTGTTAGTGTTGTTTTAGCTGCTTTTCTTTAAAAAAAATCTAAGCTTGTTTCCTGCCTTTCCTGTAACTAGTCTAGTCCTGATACAGATTTGCTGTATCCAGGACTGTTTGTAAGCTTCTGTGTGATGCCAAAGTCTGCTCTTCAATTTTTCCCTTAGATCTGCTAGTTCTCTCCTCTTCTGCACTTTTACTAACTTATTAGTCTAGCACTTTACCAGACTTCTTGTAGCAATTATTGTAGCACACAAAAGTGCTACCAGCAGTAAATGTTCTACAAGGAAACAGCTCCAGTACTTATTATTAATGCCCACCCCCTCCAGGCTTGTCTAAAGGTCAGTTCCCTGTGCGTTCTCCTATTAACCTGGTGAACTTGGGCATCCTGAAGCAATGTAGGAACTGCCTCATATACACTGACAACCCTCTCCTCTTACCTCCCAACACTCAGACTTGCGAGAGATGCACTTATATATCCAAATTTGAAACCACGCCCTCTCCAGCCAAGACCAGAATAGCTGGTCAAGAGGAGAAGGTCAAGACTTGCACCACACCACATGGAACACATAGCCCTACAGAACACATACTAGCACTGCCTTCACATAAAAACACAAACCACACACCCACCTTCATGGAGGCTCTCAATAAAGATCTACCCAAACAGCAGAGACCTCCAAGGCAGAAATGCACTCGACCACCACAACACAGCACTAATCACAAGACACATAACTCTCCTAAACAGTGTGCCACTCAACCAAAGCCCCTAAGGCAAAACAGCATGCCCAACACACTAGTCATAGGTGACTCGATAGTGAGACACACTGATGTCCCACTCACTAGGTTGAATAAGAAAAAAGTAACAGTCAGCTACCTGTTAGGTGCCAGGATCTGCCACATAACACATGCACTCAGGTCCCTCAACAACAGGTACAAATATGACTCTGTCATTGTACATGTGGGTGTGAATGATCTGAGACGTACCTCCCTGGACTACATGAAAAGAGACATGGAGGAGCTCTCATATTATGTAGCCCAGGCGGGTATGACCCTGGCCCTGAGCAGCATACTACCATCAACCAGAATGATACCACAGTACTAGCAGAAAATGATTGATTTCAACAATTGGCTAAGTTTCTGGTGTCATTCTAAGGAGATCCAGTGTCTGTATGCCTGGGATGACATGATTGACAGACCTCAATGCTTTGCCAGAGATGGCCTGCATCTCTCACCCCTGGGCTTCCAGATACTGGTCAAGGCTCTTGCCACCCCTACAGTGCCTTTTTTAGGGAGTGTTCCAAAGACCAAATTACCATCATAACAGCTACAAACAAATGCAATCTGAGGGTCATGCTGCTCAACACTAGAAGTCTAAATCTCAAAATGCATTTGCTCGAAGCACTCCTTAAAATCGAGAACATCGACATTTGTGCTGTAACAGAAACCTGGTTCAAAGCAGCAGCAAGCACCCCTGCACTACCATGCTATAACTCATTCCACACCTTTCGGCCCCAGAACTTGGACTGAAGCTCCAAAGACAGTGGTGTTTCCATATTCATAAAGGATGTGCACACCTCCAGACTGGTAGCGCAACATAACGCATCAGAGAAACTTCATGTGCAGCTAACATTGGGTAAGGCAGCAATTCAGGTTGTAGCCTGCTATAGGTCCCCAACCATGTCCCAAAACTCACAATCCACATTCCTAAGCACCCTGGAGAATATTAGGGTTCAACGTAACACTCTCATACTGAACAACTTCAACTATCCCTCCTTTAACTGGGAAAACTACTCATGTACCAATACACTTGCCCATTTCCTGGAATTCATTAATTCCAATGCCCTGGACCAGCTCATTCTTACCCCCACTAGAGGTAGCAACATCCTTAACCTGGTAATTACTAACATGGGTGACTGTTACTCTACACCAGTAGTCAACTCCTCCCTGGTTAGATCCGACCACAAACTAATCACCTTGGAAATCCACACCCCCCCCCAACCCTGCAAAGGTAACCACCATGAAAAACTTCTCCAAAGCTAACTTTGGGCTCCTAAAAACAGAGATGGCTAACTTCATGGCACCCATGCAAATGAAGAATAGTTGCATGACCGCTGAACCATACACCAATGCACTGTACGAACACGTACACAAATGCATGGATCTCGCCATACCCAATAGAACCAAAATGCTGTCCTCCAAAAAAAGGAAGACAATCTGGTGGTCCCCTGCCATAAACAAACTCTACAACAGAAGGAGGAAACTGATGTGGAATAAGGTGAAGTCCCAAGATGGGAAAAACTCCCTTATCAGCCTCAACAAAAAGTTGAGATTCCCTCATCAAATCCTCTAAAGCTAGCTATGAAAACAGAATTGCAGCAGATAGTAAAGACAACCACAAGGCCTTGTATAGTTATGTAGAGAAGCTTCACAGCAATACCAGATTTGCTCTGAGCTACTGCACAATGGTACCTCCTATACCGAGCCAACAGATATTGCCAATATACTAGCTGACAGATTCAGTGTCAACTTTACTCCTCCCCCCCAAAGGACCAATCACAATACCAGTAGATTGCCAGGCACCCAGTATTACTACTGCACAGGTTAAAACATCACTGTTCAAGGCCAAGAATACAGCTTCTATGGGACCCGACAATATCCTTGGCTGTGTTCTACATGAACTACAGAGTGAACTGGCACCTCACCTGTGTGCCCTGTTCAATCACAGCCTCACCTTAGGCTTTGTCCCTACAGAATGGTGCACTGCTACAGTCATCCCTCTTCACAAATAAGGAGCAACTACAGACGCCGGGAACTATCCCCCCATTAGCCTGATGAGTCTGATATGCAAAGCTATGGAACACATCATCATGGACCTAATAAACAAGGATATAGGCAATCTCCAAACTCTGGATCCCACACAGTTTGGTTTTGTGAAGGGTAGATCATGCCTGCTCAACCTGGTTGACTTCTTTGAGTCAGTCACCAGAGCTATGGATGAAAGTAAGGTGGTTCATACAGCCTACCTTGGTCTGCCCAAGGCCTTTGATACCATTCCCCACTCAGGAATCATAGAAAAACTCACCATATATCACTAGGTGAGTTGTGAACTTGCCCACAGATAAAACCCACAGTGTGAAAGTAGCTGACTCCAAGTCAGACTGCCGATTAGTCACGAGTGCAGTCCCACAGGGTTCAGTCCTGTGTCCTCTCCTGTTTGGTATCTACTTCTCTGAAGTCCAGGGCAACACGAAGGGAGTCTGGTTGACAAAGTTCACAGACGAATGCAAGTTGTGAGCTATTATTAACTCCCAAAGTGATGTTGACATCCTACAGAAAGGCCTCACTAAGACCAATGACTGGTGTCAGAACCATGGCCTTAAGCTCAGTGCCAAAAAATGTGTAGTCATCCCTTTTGGAAAAAACCCGGTTCCCATAAATTACCACATCAATGGTTGTCCATTGAACACAGAAGGCATTATAAGAGATCTGGGAACACAGGTTGACAGCAACGTCTCATTTGACCACCACATTGCCACTGTAGTCAGAAAGTCCTTCTATGTGGCACATCTCATTACTAAGGGTTTTGCATCCAGGAAGAAAGAGGTGATTGTCTCCCTCTACTCTTCCCTCATTAGGCCAATCATCGAGTACAATGCCCCATTTGGCATGTGCCTCACCAGACACCTGCAACAACTGGAGAGGCCGCAAAAGTACCTTACAAGGAGGATCCTAGGCCTTAAACACTTGTCCTTTATGGACAGACTCAAAAAACTCCAACTGTTCCCTGTCTCATACAATCTACTTAGAGGCGATCTCTGCTTGACTTACAAAGCCATGTCTGACCCAGCAATGTTAGAAATGCTACATCTAAAGAAATCCCAATCACTCTGCACCACACACTCCAGAGACCTCAACCTCATTACCACAATCAACAGAACATGGTGGAGGGACAGGTTCGTAATCCAGAAACTGCCCATGCTATGGAATAGACTTCCCATACATGTCAAACCGAGCACCTCACTGGCCCTCTTCAAGAGAAATCTTGATGAGTGGACGGGAAATAGAAAATTCACCCCAGGATCACTCCACTGGTTCTGCTTGACAAAGGCACTGGGAACTAAGGTTGGGTGGCACGATGCCGGAGTAATCCTATGGGCTAGGCTTGTAAAGGCTCCAGTGCCATTAGCCTAGTACACACCTATGAACCTAAAAATATGAGGCAAAAATCTGGACATGTGAGAGGTATGGTTTTAGGTGTCCCCTGTGAGAAGAAGATTCTGTAACATGACAGGCATGAGGAGTGTGTGATTTGCTTAGATGGGTGAAACAATACCTTTAAGTGCCCAGTTTGTGAAAATTTTCTACACCAACTTATTATCAGAGGCAAGACTGGCTTCATCTTCACTTATACAAGAAATCACTTGTCTGTCCCCCTTAGCCTTGAGGCTTTCTGAAGCTTTGTCCTCACTACCTGCATTGTCAAAGCCTTCCTTTTCTTTGGTTCCCGAAGAAGCCATCAGTGTCAAAGCCCTCTTATTCTTCTGCTTCATCACCTGCTACATACAGATGAGGTTTGTTGCTATACTGTGGATCCTGCAGTGCAGAAAGTACCTGTTAAAGATGCTGAAAAGGCTCCTCCTTTATTGTCACAGCTTTGACCCATTCATAAAGTATAACTTCCTTTTCAGATATGTGACAAGACAGGGAATTGTACATTATTCTAGACTTGAAGCATTTGACACCAAAGATTTAGGTGCTGAGGCATGACTCATCCTGTTGTATTCACTTTTGGTTATGGTAAGTTCACTGTGGCTTCTTCAAAGTTCAGATGAAGTTTTCTGGCATTATTTTCACTTCTTTTTGTAATATAAAGAGGGATTTGACTACATTTTTCTCCCAAAAACCCAGGATGCATATAATTTCCTGTCATCTCACAGTATGTGGGTCTAGTTTTGATGATGTTGGCATTGCACTATTCAATGTAAGAGTGAACAGTACCACCTGCATTGACTGTCAATCCTTCAGTGTGAATTTTATAGTCAATGGTCTTGATGCCACTCAACCCAAGACTGGCACAGTCAGTCAGGAGGAAAAGGTAACCACCCACACCACAAATCCAGTCTCACACAGACCTATTGCATCTGCATACCCAACACATAAACACACAAAAACATACTCGGAGGCTCTAAATAAAAATCTGCCTAAACAGCAAAGATCTCCTAAGCAGATATCCAAGCAACAGCCACCCCTCAACAATACCCACAAATCACATATCTCACAAAATCAGTGTGCCTCACAGTCACAGCCCATAAGGCCAAACAACACACCAAATACACTTGTTATAGGGGACTCTATTGTCCGGCACACTGACGTCCCACTCACCAGACTGAACAAGGAGAAGGTCACTGTAAGCTGCCTGTCGGGTGCCAGGATCTGCCACATAACGCAAGCACTCAGGTCACTCCAAAGCAAGTACAAGTATGACTCTGTCATTGTCCATGCTGGTTTGAATGACCTGAGACGTACCTCCTGGACTACATGAAAAGAGACATAGAGGAGCTCTCTGACCATGTAGCCCAGGCTGGTATGTCCCTGACCTTGAGTAGCATCTTGCCCTCACCAAGAATGATGCCACAGTATAAAGACAAAATGATCAGTTTCAACAATTGGCTAAAGTATTGGTGTCATTCAAAGGGGATCCAGTGTCTGTCAGCCTGGGATGACATGCTCGACAAGCCACATTGCTTCGCTAGGGACGGCTTGCACCTGTCACCCTTAGGCTTTCGTATACTGGCCAAGGTTCTTGCCACCCCATAGTGCCTTTTTTAGGCAAGGCTCAAAGGACAAACCCACCTCCATAGACAACACAAAGATAAAAAAACTAAAGGTAATGCTACTCAATGCCAGAAGTCTAAACCTCAAGATGCACGCACTCGAGACTCTCCTCAGTATGGAGAAAATCGATGTCTGTGCAGTAACAGAAACCTGGTTCAAGGCTCCTGAGAGCACCCCAGCACTACCAGGTTATAACTCATACCATGCGTTTCGGCCTCAAAACTCGGACTGAAGCACAAAAGTAGGGGGAGTATCTATATTCATCAAAGATACCTACACCTCTAGGTTAGTGGCACTGCACGAAGCATCGGAAACCATCCATGTGCAACTAACAGTGGGCAAAACTGCGTTTCAGTTTGTAGCCTGCTACAGAATACCCTCCCTATTACAGGAACCCCACTTGGCATTCCTGAGAACACTAGAGAATATGAAGGTCTCTCCCAACACTATGTTATTGGGTGACTTCAACTACCCAAACATTGACAGGGAAAACTACTCAAGCCCAAACACCCTCGCCCAACGGTTCCTTGAATTTATAAACTCTAACGCAATGGAACAACTGATCACCACTCCCACAAGTGGGAACAACATATTGGACCTGGTCATCACCAACATGGGGACTCTATGTTCCACACCAGAGGTAAACCCCTCATTGGTAAGATCAGACCATAAACAAATTTCCCTGGACATCCGTATCCCGTCCCCACCCCCAGCCAAGGAAATCACTGTAAAGAATTTCTCCAAAGCCAACTTTGCACTTCTCAAGACTGAGGTGGAATCCTTCAAAGCCCCTGGGCCAGAGGATAATACAGCCCAATCTGCAGAATTCTTTACAAATGCATTCTATGAGCACCTGCAGGAATGCATGGATCGTGCTATCCCAAATAAAACCAAGACTCACTCCTCCAAAAACAGGAGACCAGTCTGGTGGACCCCGGCCATAAATAAGCTATACAACAGTAGGAGGAAGCTACTACATGACAGAGCAAAATCCCAAAAAGGGAAGGCATCTCTGATCAGTATTAGCAAGAAACTTCAATCCCTCATAAAATCATCAAAGGCCAGTTTCGAAAGAAAATTGCCCTAGACACTAAAGATAATCACAAGGCCTTCTTTAGTTATGTCAGAAACATGGGCGGAAACTCCCAGATATGCTCTGAATTGTTGCATAACGGTACAAAATATACCGAACCTACAGACATAGCCAACATCCTGGCAGACAGATTCAGCGCAAACTTCTCCCCCCCTTCCCCCCCAAAGGAGCAAACGCCTATCCCAACTGAATGTAACCTCCCTAACATCACAGATGCACAGGTGAAATCTGCCCTCTCCAAAGCAAAAAACACAGCATCTATGGGACCGGACGGTGTCCCAGGCTGTGTCTTACATGAGCTCCAAGAAGAACTGAACCCTCACATTAAGTCACTGTTCAAACTTAGCCTTACTACAGGATATGTACCCAAAGAATGGCGTACAGCTACAGTGGTCCCACTCCACAAAGGTGGTGCCACAACGGACCCCGGAAACTATCGCCCCATAAGCCTGACTAGTCTGGTCTGTAAAGCTATGGAGCGTATTATCATGGAACTCATAAACAAAGACATTGGGAGCCTCCAGACACTGGACCCTACCCAATTCGGCTTTGTTAAGGGCAGATCTTGCCTCTTAAACCTAGTTGATTTCTTTGAAACAGTTACCAAAGCCATAGATGAGGGCAAGGTAGTCCACACAGCCTACCTGGATCTCGCAAAAGCCTTCGACACAATACCCCACTCGGGCATCATAAATAAGCTTACCAGCTTAAATATCAACCCCTATATCACAAGATGGGTTGCAAACTGGCTCAGAGATAGAACCCACATGGTCAGGATCGCAGGTGCCATGTCCGAATCCAAACCAGTTACAAGTGGCGTCCCACAGGGCTCAGTTCTGGGACCTCTCTTGTTCGGTATATACTTCTCTGAGGTTCAGGCTAACACAGGGGGATTATGGCTGACAAAGTTCGCAGATGACTGCAAACTGGGGGCCATAATCGAATCTCCAGCTGACACAAGCATCCTCCAAAAGGGTCTCACACAGACAGATGCTTGGTGCCAGAACCACGGCCTCAAGCTAAATGCTAAAAAGTGCATAGTCATCCCCTTTGGGAAAAACAAGGTGCCCACAAATTACCACATAGGTGGTAATCCATTAAGTATGGAAGAAGTAATTAGAGATTCGGGGACCAACGTAGATAGTAATCTCTCCTTTGATAATCACGTTGCCAAGGTGGTTAGAAAGACCTTCCATATAGCCCACCTTATCACGAAAGGGTTCACATCTAGATCAAGAGAGGTCATTGTGCCCCTCTACTCATCACTCATCAGGCCCATAATTTAATACAATGCCCCTTTTGGGATGTACCTTACCCGACACCTGCAGCAACTGGAGAGACCCCAAAAGTACCTCACCAAGAGGATCATGGGCTACAAACAGATGTCCTATGCAGCTCAACTAAAGAAACTCCAGCTCTACTCAGTTGCTTACCGCCTAGTCAGAGGCAATCTATGCCTGACGTACAAAGCCATGTCAAACCCAGAATTAATGGACATGCTCCACCTCAAAAAATCCAAGTCCCTTAGAGCTACACGCTCCAGGGACCTAAACCTCAGCACAAAAATAAATAGGACATGCTGGAGGGACAGATTCATTTCCCAGAGGCTCCCCTCACTCTGGAATAGAATCCCAATTCATGTTAGACATAGCCCCTCGCTGACCCTCTTCAAGCGAACTTTAGACACGTGGATGGGAAATCGCAAATTCACCCCTGGGATCTCTCCTGTGTCCCTGCTAGACAGAGGCACAGTAAACTAATCTTAAAAGGGTACTTTCTGTGACCTACTTTACAGAGGCACAGTAGGCTAATCTAATAGGGAGGCGGAAGCCAAATACACTCTGGCTAGGCTTATAAATGCCCTAGGGCAGATAGCCTAGTATCTACCTATGAACCTATGAACCTATTGTTAATGGTTTTGATGCTTTGCCTCCTTTTCTCAAGTGCAGCTTTCGATTATGTGTATAGCCTTGATCCAGGGTTGGTAACATCAGTTCTATAATAATGCTTAAATATGCAAAATAAACTTCATTATAAATACAGAATTATATGCAAACATATCTAACTGCTTCTAGCATTGTAAGATGTTACTGCTGTGTAATGGATTAGGAATCAGGCTGGGAATGTAGCTTGACTGTAAAAACAAAAACGACCTTCTGGCACAATGCCACTGTAATAAAGTCTGCATGTATCTTTTTTTCTAGCTTTCAGAAAATGTCTATTCTCTTTTTCCTGTTTTTGAGTATTTGCACATTCCTGCTGCAATGGGCCATTAATTTGTACTATACGTATGCCTATGGGAAGAGAATTCCTTCCCAGAGCAAATGTAAAAGTCATATTGCTTATGTAAAAAAATACAATATGCCAACATGCTAAATTTTTAAGGAATGCAATAGCTGTAGAACAAACTGTTTATAACCAATATATGGCAGCACCTTCTATCTCATTATCCTCAAAGTCTCTCCAGGCTAATAATTTCTGCCCTATCGACAAAAATATATAGGTGCATTAGCACTTGAAATTCAAGCATTCACCTTTAGCATTTCCACTTTCTGTTGTGCAATCTAAAGCCATGGAATAGCTGTAAAAGTGAATGAGTGTGTGGCTGCATCCACTTTCCCAGATTACTGAGTGCCATATTATTTCTAATTTGTATGATGCTGAAGCTGACATGCTAGTTTCCCCTTATTGTGTATTCTTTGAAGCCTACTATGCCCTTCCTGCCATGCCTGCAACTAACCTTGATAGGCTGGCATTAATGGTTTTGCGGATTCAGGGGAAATTCTCGTGTGCCTCTTCCCCTGCTGATTCCATTAGAGATAGGGAGTCTCTAGCTGTGTTTCCTCCCAACTTAAAATGCCCAAGATTTTCTCCCTGGCTACATAGTTTCTTTTACCAGTCCTGAAAATGCCAATTTTGAATCCTTTTGTTTCTGTTTTAAGCTAGGGCCCATGTCCATGGCTTTGGCTGAATTATTAATGTTGGCATCACATACCCTGGCATTGATGTTTCTGTCAACTGTCTTTTTTACATTTATGTAATCAACACCAGTACTTTTACCATTGATGATGTCCTTGGTGCCAATACAAAGGCCCAAGACTTTGGTGCTGATGTCATTGATGGCTCCCTTTGATGCCATTGTCTATTTCAACGTGCCTTGCCTCAGCTTTCTTGGTGCCACGTGTCTTGGTACAGAGCTATTCCTCGATGTTGAAGTTGATGCTTAGCAAGCTGTCTGCTTTATGCTGACTACTCCAATGCCCTCCCCTCCCCTGATGCCAAAAATCAAACTTAAGACTGCAACCAGCTGAGTCATTGCAGTTAATCCTTCTGCTGAAAATTTTACCTCATCACTTATATGCATTACGGTAGGCCTTGAGCTTCTCATAATATCATTTCAGCAGCTAGATTGAAGCACATAAACCTGTTGCATTTATCAGCATCTTAAAGCAGAGTAAAGAAGAATAATTAGCTCCTGTGATGGTCATGGTTGATGACTCTTAACTACCGGATCCTTAAAAAAGGTGTCTTCTTCTTATGAATCCAGGATGGGAACTTCCAGTGAGATATGTTAGATTGAAATCTGAACAGCCTGAGTTAATAAAAAGAGCTTGGGGTTGTGGAGCTCTATATGCTCCTTTATTCATGACAAAGTGTTGGTCTAGGGGATTGTCTGCCCAGGGTTTGGTGGTGGGAGACAAAAATTGAATTAATAATCAACAAGACACTGAAGAAGTACTCCAGTGAATAACAACAGCAAAGAAGCCCCTCAAAGTAAATTTGTAGTTTGTCAGTCTAAACACTTTGAAGATAACCACAAGTATTGTTAAAACTGAAAATAGTCTCTCAATTTCAAAACAGCCACCACAAAAATAATATTTATTTTATTTATATTTTGTTGACAGCTGTAGTTCCAGTAGGTTAGTAGGCTCATTTCAGGGGAGACCCAACATGGTATTTATACTACTAGAGGAAATTTGGTTAGGGCATCAGGGAACTTCCCCTACTCTCTTTGCATATGGGGGCACATTTTGCTGTGACACTTCCTGTCTTTCGGTCAGGGTGCATAGGTGGCTGGAAAATCAGGAAGTTGGTTGAAAAAACATGGAGGATGAAGAAAATGCTAATGATTTTGGAGTTTCTGGTGCTGTTAGTCAGACAGCAGAGATGTTAACTTTATCGGAGAAAGAATCAGAGGTTAAGCAGACATTTAGAAGGAAGGATGGAGCGACGGAGATTATAGAAAAGGCAGGCAAGCCTTTTCAATGGCAGACTAAGGTGAAGGAAGTATATAATCTGAATCAGAAGGTTTGTTTCAGCAAAACCTTTTTGTGTCAGAGGTTACAACTCAAGATTGTGTTGTTACAACCCTATAGTCAGGAGGGTTACAGGATGATTTATTGTTGGACATAGCAAATGCGAGTGAGCTGGAAAATGGCAAGGACATGTCGTGGGGACAGCTGATGTAAAGGATATAGAAGGAAGAAATGCAGCAGACTGAAGGGATACAGGTTGAAAAAAAAATGTATGCCAAAACTGTAAAGCAAGGATGGATAGTAAAAATGAAGAAAAAGAAGTACGTTTCAGATATGGATTGAGAAGAAGAAAGATGCAGAGTTTGGCAGATATAAAGTACGGCATGAAGTAATTAAGATGCTGGGAATTAAACCAAATGAGGTAAGAGCATTTATTCATATTAATAAAGAAACTTTCTGTGATATGATATGTTTTTGAGACTGGCCAGATAATGAAAAAATTTATAGAGGAATATGAGAAAAAGCAAACCTGTCCACTGTGGAACTTATATGTAGTCAAGTCCTTTAACAGGGAAACTAAGAAGAAAATTAACATTCAGTTTATGACTGAAGTTGGAAAAAGAAACTTTAAAAAATAATTTATTAAACTTATGTAAAGATGTATTGAACTCATCAAAAGTGTATGATAATAGGGGATCTGATATCACTTTTCATTGTATCCTCAACATACGGGTTCAGAACTGACTCGCTCATTACTACAGCTTGCAGAAGCCAAATACTCTAAAGCCTAACCCTTACCCACAATGATCCTCTGCCCATTACCTTAGATCCTGTTTGCCACTTTTCATGACAGACCAAGTTGCCATTACTCTCTAGCAAGTTAAGTAACATTATATTTTGTTTCTTACATTTTGACTATTTGGTAGTCTCTTTCAGTTCCCTTACCTTATCCTATAAATTCATGAACAGACCTCTCCTGAACTTTTGCGTGCTTTGTATCTTTCCTCTGTAATACATACATATTCTCAACTACCATTGTTGATAGTTTTTTTTTTCTCTTTGTGTAACTTTCCTGGATGTTTTCTCAAAAAAAAAAAAAAAAAAAAGTAGGTTTATAGTAATTTTTCTTCTTCTGCTTCTTCGGTGCATGTGTATTTCTGTGTGTATGGCCTGCTTGCCATAAATGTGGGCACAAAATACCTTTTTCCGACACATACTTACTATGTGTGTACTGTTTGGGACCCATCCATCTTCAAGAGACCTGCTTAATATGCTTTTCTTTTAGCCATGGGGCCTTAGTAGAAAGAAAAAATAAATTAATCTTGAAGGGTCTTTCCCATCTGCTTTTAGTGAGGCCATATCTGGTTCTCAAAAAGGTAAAAGTAAATCTGATGTGTCATCTCCTTCTTCTTCTTCCTCTTCCTCCACTAAATCCTCAGAGAAACATAAGAAAAGGAGTGTGTCAGTGCCAATTTCTCCCTCAGCACTATTTTCTAAAAAGCTGAAGTCTTCAGTTTCTACAGTTTTCTCGGAACTGACAGACATAGTACCAAATACACCAGTTCCGACACCTTCTTTGGAACCCAACCTACCAGATCAAAGTCTTCAACATCAGAAGTTTCTGGTGAGAAACATCTTCACCCATTGGCACTACAATTATCTGTGCAGACTTTTTCCTCAGCGCTGAGCACTTCAGCACCAAGCAAGCTATTGAGGCAGTGGTCCATGTTAACACTACCTAGAACTTCATACTTTCCCTTGTTTGAGGGGGTTTCAGGGATTCTTTCTCTACTACCAGCGCTCCTGAAAGGAGGCCCAATTGTCTTCCACTGGAGGCAGTTGGGGGATGCTTATCCCTGCACCAAAATGCCTGGCTACAAATAGCATCTGGTGCTTGGGTACTGAGAAGATTATATCCAGAGGCTATACAATCCCCTTTTCTCTTCCTCTTCTCATATGCAAGGAAATCCATGACATTCCACCCAGTCAGAGGGAAGAAGCAGTTCTAGATATCCAGAAACTGCTAGAAAAAAAGAGTCTTCCAAGAAGTCCCACCAGACCAGAGAGAGTCTGGAATTTACTAAAGATTCTTTTTAGTGCCAAAAAAGGCAGGGGACTAGAGACTGACTTTGAACCTAAATGCACTGAACAAATTAGTTTGTCAGACCAAATTCTGAATGGTCATGGTATAGTCTATTCTTCTGTTTTTGGAAAAAGATGACTGGATGTGTTAAATACATCCTCAGGATGCATATTACTATATAAATATGGACAAACGATCCAGAAGATTCCTCTGCTTTCAACTGGGAGCCAGTCACTTTCATTTCAGAGTTCTGCCCTTTGGTCTCATCACAGCCCCCAGGGTGTTCACCAAGTGTATTGCAGTTGTAGTTGAGATTGCAGGAATTAAGAGTGTTTCTGTACCTAGATGATTGTCTTATTACCGTTCCAATGAGGCATCAATTGATAGAAGCAAGAGACTATGTACTTCACGTTTGCTCTTACCTGGGAATAAATGTAAATTACGAAAAATCAAAATTTACCCCCAACTCAGAATTTAGAGTTCATAGGAGCTTTTCTAAATACTCAAACTTCCATAGCTTCTCTTCCCCCTGTGGGGTTATAGAAAATCAGAGTTCAGGTACTGAAGCTAATTAGCAACAGAAAAGTAACCTCTTGCCTAGTCCTTCAAGCACTAGCCTCCATGGCTGCAGCTATAACACCAGTTCCCTTAGCTAAATACCACATAAGGATACTACAGTGGTTGCTAATGTCTCAGTGATCAGTGTTACACCAACCCATGTCGGACCTGATTTTGATCACCAATCTTTGCAGAAAAGATTTAGTTTGGTGGCTGCATTCTGAAGATATTCTTCTAGACCATCCCTTTGTCCCATCACAACTCCAAGCCATAGTGACCACGGATGCCTCCCAGATGGAGTGGGGGGAGCATTATCTGGGCAGGACTGTGCAATGCACTTGGTCCCCCACAGAGGCCAACTTTTATATTAGTGTACTGGAGCTAAGGACAGTGCTTTTAGCATTGTAAGCCTTTCAAGCTGCTCTTCCTTCAGGAACAATTGCGATTCAAACAGACAATATGTCAGTAGTTTGGTACATCAACCAAATCCTACCCCCCCCCCCCATTGTCGAGAGACTGTGAGTGTGGCAGTGAGTGATCTCTTCCAATCACTTTCTGATAGCCATGCACATTCCAGGGAGTTCCAGTGTTATAGCAGACAAACTAAGCAGGTGTATTTGCCTGCCTCACGAGTGGTCTCTCAGTCCAAAAGTGACAGAAAGGATTGTCCATCAATGGGGCCAGCCTTGCTGTGACCTGTTTGCCTCTCCCCTAAACAACAAGTACAGCAACTACTTTGCCCTGATCCTTTCTCTGAGGGAGTCACCAAGAGATGTTCTTCTCCACATTTGGCCCTCTGGACTGCTATATGCCTTCCTGTAATTCCTCTAATTCCGAAATTCCTACAAAAAGCAATCAGGCTGAAAGCAAAGTAATCCTTGTTGCATCTTATTGGCCTTGACAGATATTGTTCCCCTTTCTTTGGCCTTATCTGATTCAACTCAGATCCAGACCTCTTGTCCCATCCAGAGGGATTCCCCCAACTGAACATTATGAACCTCAAGCTGACAGCTTGGTTCCTCCAGTTCCATTAATAGCCAGGCTACCTTCACTTTCTTCCCCGTTATGTCATATTCTCTTAGCCTGTCATAAGCCAGCTACCCATAAACTCTATGGAAGTAAATGGAGGAGGTTTACCTTTAGGGCTCATGCCAACAATACTGATCCCTTTTTCAGCACCCATTGATACAATCCTAGAATTTTTAGCTACACTTTTCAAGGCAGTTGCTTCCCATTCTACCATCAAATTTCAATTAGCAGCTATTTCTAATTTCCATAATGATTTTAAAGACTCCTCCCTGGCTTCTCATAAGCTTTGCAAAGCCTTCTTAAAAGGAACATTTTTGCTAAAACCCCCTTACAAAGATCCTACTCCACCTTGGGATCTGAACTTAGTGTTACAAACCATTGTTCAGTCTCCTCTTGAACCATCAGCTGAATGTAATCTAAATTTTTTTTTATCCTGGAAAACTATATTCCCAGTGGCAATACCTTCTGCCAGAAGGATTTCATAAATATAAGCCTTATCATGTAGACCGCCTTATCTGATTTTCCACAAAGATAAAGTTTCCCTAAGAACCAATCCTTCCTTTTTGCCTAAAGTAATGTCAGAGACCAATATCAATCAGACTATTAATTTACCAGTATTTTTCCCAGTTTTGCTAACAAAGGTGAATATTGCTTACATTTATTAGATGTTCACAATTACGCTTCTATTTACACAGAACTGAGAATATAAGACAATCTGACCAACTATTTGTGTCATTTTTCACCTAAAAGACTTGGGCAACTAGTGAGTAAAATTACACTCGCCAGATGTCGTAAAGATTGCATTTGTTTTATCTATAATGAAAAGAAAATTAATTTGCCTACACCTTTAAAGGTTTTTCAGTCTAGAACTTCTATGGATGATATTTGTGCAGCAGCAACTTGGGCTTCTCATCATACCTTTATTACTCATTATAAATTGTATTTGGTCTCCAGGGGAAGTGAGTCATTTGGTTCTATGGTGCTCAGGAATATCCTTCCTTAAGTCCACCCAAGGTCTAAGGTAGCTGGGAACTCTGTCCCATATGTCAAGGATAAAATAAAAATTGACAACATCAGACAACATTCCATCTGTGTTTTCCATTTTCATTTATCCTTGACTCCCCTTCCTCATTTCCCCTGTCTTTAAAGTTTTTGGTAGAATGGATAATGGACATATGTCACTTTTGTTATTATTATATGATTCCAGATATGGACTCTATGAAAGCTTTTAGGCTTTTCTCACTTTGTCTTTCTACAAACTTGATCTGCCGTAACAGGGAGAGAAGCGTTTTGGGTAAGGGTTAGGCTTGAGAGTCTTTGGCTTCCACTAGCTGTAGTAACAGCTGAGTCGGTTCTGATGCTTGGAACCGAAACCATAAGTCGAGGATAAATGAAAATGGACAGCACAGATGGAATGTTATGGTGAGTACATAACTTCTTTTTTTTATGGGCTGGGGCTTGGGATTGCAATGTGATTTTGAAACTTGAAAATGACAGTATTTTGCATATTCCAAG